>NC_044007.1:21279241-21531741 GCF_900496995.4 Aquila chrysaetos chrysaetos
ACAGTTGCAAGCCTTAGATACCCATCCGAGTAAATAACGTATCTCTTTGACCTTACTGAAACCAAAGATGCAGCTAGTTGTAGTCATAGTTATAGCAGAAGCAGCAGTATTTAAAACCAACAACAAAACTTTTTTGAGAGGATGAAAAAACAAGCATGTGACTCATGCTAGTCGTATTCCAAAATGCTCTAGTATGACTACAATAGTTATGTAAAACAACCTACACGAAATCGAAGGTATGAGCTATTGTGTTTTCAGCTGTGAA
Organism: Aquila chrysaetos chrysaetos; assembly: GCF_900496995.4. Taxonomy (NCBI): domain Eukaryota; kingdom Metazoa; phylum Chordata; class Aves; order Accipitriformes; family Accipitridae; genus Aquila; species Aquila chrysaetos. The sequence continues at coordinate 21,279,507 of NC_044007.1, forward strand.
TTCAGAGCCACAGAAACCTCTTGTAGTTGGTACGTACATGCCTGGGGTCCCTCCTGCCCATGGAAAATTGTGGCTGGATGGTATAAGGAGTTTTAAGTTACCGGAGCACCACAGGGTTCCCCAGAAGTGAATATTATATTTTCTACTCACATATTGTTTATTGAATTGCTACATGGTATTGTAATTGCCTAACAATTGATAGCATTTAGATTATTAAACCAAAATGGAAGGGAAAAGAAATCCACCCTGGAATAAATTCGCAGTCCGAAGGCTGTAGCAGCTAACAGTCAAGAAGAAAAGCCATAAAGTGTTCCCATTAGCATGCTTTAGGGAATCATTTATTTTACAAACTGCTTTTAAGAGGGAGGAGTAAAATTTTGGTGTATGCTCACAGTAGACTGTTGCAAGAAGACACTACAAGTGAAAAGGTGAAAAGCCAAAATGGACTGAGGTATAGAGGGAAGATGAGGGCAAAAGAGTTATAGAGTGCTCTAAGCAAGGAGCAGCAGCTTGTGTAGTACATGGAAGTATAGAGAAAGTTATTCTGAAGATTTATGAGAAGGGATATGTTTTTAGAGTACTGTGGGATGTGACACTGTTTTTGATAGAAGAATTGGATAGATTAGAACAGAGACATATGAGAGAAAAAGGAGCAAAAAAGAAATTTAAAGTGGAAAATTATCAGGTTATAGCTCAGCGGTCTGATGGCAAGAAATACAGCAAACCTGGGAGAGGTGACTGGGAAAGACAGAGCAGAAATTGGTATATCTGGAGCAGGTACTGCTTTTTAAAACTTCAGTTTATATGATGCCTAGCGCAGCAGATTCTTGATTCACAAGTAGTGCCTATGGACAATGAAGTAGCACAAATAAATATATAAAAAGCAAAAGACGAAAATCAACATGTTCTTCAGGAAGAAGATGAGATACAGAAAGAACTGAGAGTTGGGCAAATGAAAAAATCCCAGCAAGAATAATGTGGGTCGGCCATTGCTGATTTAAAAGTCAGAGAAATGAAATAGTGAACATATGAGTATTCACTGGTATCCTGTGGATTACCCATAGACCCAAGCAGCTCTTGAAGCAGCTCGAGTTTTATGGAGAAGGACTATCTAGCAGCGCCTTTTGTCTAGCAATAACACAGTGGCCCTGCCCCTTCTCTGTACTGACTACAGGGGCTTAGTTGCTGACTTTCTTGTGTAACCTTTAGAGACAGAGCATTAATACGACCTTTTTACTTTTTAGGTGATTTGGTTTCAGCTGTTGGACTAGTAGTATTTAACTGGTGAGCCAATTAGACATCAATCAAATAATCCAAAAAAATCACATTATATTAGCTCCTTTACAGTAGACATGCTAGTTTTGGTTTGGCTTTTTTAAGATAAAATGTTAATATGCAGAAAAGATACATTCACAATTATATATAAACTTTATAACAATTCAGGAAAGATACAAACCACTGACTAAAATTAAGGAGGAATTAAGGTACTTAGTACTTTACAGTAAAGTTTATTAAAATTAGCTCTGAAACATGGGGAAATATTATTTATGTAATTAGTATGTTTTCTGAAGTGAGAAAGACCAGAGGTATATGCAGGTACTTACACCTGTGAACATACAACTACAGATAACTAAATAACTTTTTATGTACACACAGACACAATATTGTTATTTGCATGCATATATACACATATGTATGAACATATATATGCATATACAATTTTGCACATGCTCACACATATTTGAATAACTAAATTCCCGCTAAAATTATTATGCCACAAGTACCTTTTCCAGCAGAGTATCATGTCATGTATGATTCAAGCTTCTAATGTGAGATTTGCCCAGGTATTCTGAATTTTAAAAAGCGGAATTCATGTAAAACCTCACCAGAAATTCAAGTTTAACTTTTGGATTCCTACAGTAAACAGAAGTGTACGCATATTCACTCTGCCCTGGCTGATATTATGGACTCTGTGACTTTGTCTGGTTCCCATGAACTTCGATTTTCAAACTTCAGTCACATGTAAAAACAGTTGAAGATACTGGACCTTTGTCCTCTACACCTAAAGAAGGTGCTCACAACACAGAAAAGCCTTAAAGCTTCAATGAGATGAAATTTCAAGTTGTTTAAAAATGACTTTTGATTGATCTAACACACAAGGCTGTTTCTATTCATGTTGAAATATTTTTATTTGACCCATGAACAGTACAGAAAGACAGCATCAGTATAGCAGCCGAATTTTTTTTTAAGTCGTTCAACACCTGGTGTTAAAAATGCTCTTCTTCCTTGGCATCTAAACTACACTGTTTCTGCAGAAGACACTACAGGCTTTTGCTTTTGTGAGGGAAATCCTGGGCAAAAAATGGTAAGAAAGAGGTAGCTTGTAATCTAGCAGTGATAGAGGGAAAGGCTAAATAATAATTTACAATTGAGACCGGCTCCTTTAATCCCATGCTATACTACTACCTATGCCCAATATTATTAAGAAATGGAACATTTCTTAATTCTGGTGAATTTTATTTCTACATATTACTGTTCTCCTGCAAATGGACTAGGAGACACTTCGTAATACTAGTACTTCCTGGTATTGAAATGCAGCCTGCTTCCCGTGATGAGAAAGAAAATCTTATCAAAGTGTTACAGATGTTCTTCAAATGATTTAATAAATACAAGAATATCTTCTAAGTAAATGAGGCAAATATGTCATTCGAATTCTCACAGCTTCGATAATTAAAAGCAAGACCACCAGCTGACTTCTTTTATTTTTTAAAAGCACAACTTGATCTGCACAAGGAATGCAACCTTCTTCAATAATGTTTCCCCTCACAAAGTTAAGAACCTACCTGTTGATCCTGAGGCAAAAGCCAGTAGTGGTCCAATATTCATAAGAAACTTTAATTAATTCTGCTTCCCTTTGGGCATCTTACTTTCACCACAGTGGGGGAAAAAAGAAAAAAAAAACACCCTACCCAACCTGTGGTCATTAATATCAGTATAAAACTAGGATGATGCTTAACCTGGAAGACCTGGAGTTTCACATACTTTCTCGTATTTTTTTAAGTGCCATCCAATTAGTACATGGGGACTGGGATGTGTCTCAGTGTGCAACCATTGCCAATTTACTTTATAATTTAAAGAACTAAACCCTCCCTCCAGCATCTCCCTTTTACTCTTGTATAGCTTTATTGTTTTCAGAGGAGTGATATACCTATGAAATGAATGAAATGTCATACTTGATCCAGTGGAATTGGAATACGCATCGCATGATTCACACTGAAATTTAAGCAGGAAGGAATCAAAGCAAAAATTACTTCCTAAGATGTCAAAATGTATTTACCACATATCCTAACTAGAAAAAAAAAAAAAAAAAGGTATTCTAAGGGTTATGTACAAGCCAACGTTTTCAAATAAATCGATCAATTCCCTTCTGTGCTGCTGTGACCTTGCATGATCTTGCTCAAATCATGTTGGGTCAGATTTTCAAATCCCAGACCCCTCAGAGCTGGGCTGAGTTTTCACACATGTGGAGGTTCCTACCTTTCGTGGACATTTCTAATAGCTGGGCTGCCAGAAACACTTGAGGTTTCTGTTAGGAACATACCTGATTGTACAGGGTTAAAACACCTTTACATTTCTCATCTTTATTTTCTCTGGATCTCAATATTTCAAGTGTAAAATCGTGCAGTGCAGCCCACATTGCACAGGGTTGCTGTGAAGACAGATACATCAGAAACACTGAGGTACACAGATGTGAAGAGTAACCACAGCCATATAAGACAAAATATGGTGCGAACTAGAAAGGGTGCTTGATGTACCTCACTGCAGTTCAGAGCCTTAAAACCAAGAATAAACTGTGTTTGTATTACACAACCTTCTGTAAATCAGTGGATTTTCCAGGAACGTAAATCAACAGAGCATTTGGCTGCAAAATTATTCTTTATAATCCCAGAGGTGTCAACATAAAAACTCTCATGGACAGGAAGCGTTGAGGTTTAGTCCTCAATCTGTGTGACTCTTTTTCTAGCTATGAGCACATTTTGTCTGCAATCCTTCCAGCCCTGGTCCTGTCTTACAGGGCTCATCATTCGCTAAATGTGTTATTTCAGGACATAACCTTTCCCAGTGTTAGGCAGAAGAAAAAGACTTAGATGACAATTTACACTTGTACTGCTAGCCCCTGTGTGCTCTGATACAGTCAATACAGGCAACCCTGGAATTGAAAAATGTGAAGGAAGAAAAACATTTATATTTTTGGTTCTACAGCTATTTTTGAGAGGAGGTATGCACTTAGCCAATAAAAGATCTACTCACCACTGACATTTGGACTGAATAGCCATGGGTTTGAGTTTTAAAACTCTAAATGAATATGCAATAATTAGTAGAATTTTTGAAACCAGCCAATTTCCTGAAAATTTCCTTGGATAGTGTGGCAAAAACATAGCTAACACATTTGTGTCCCATGTGTTTGTGATGCAAAGGGACAGGACACATGAAGGGCTGCTCTGCAAAAGCAGTCATTGCTGTCAGGAGAGAAAAGAGGTAATGGATAAAGCTCTGTTCTGCAAATGGCAGTTTCACTATAGGCTTTAAATTTTAATCCCAGGTTCCAATATTATAAATATATATGACTGCTTTCTTTGCAGAGAGTGCAAATTATTTAGGGAGAAATGGAGCTACAAGTCTACTCCTGACTGTCTGTGCTCCCTGACTCTCATTTGCAGACTCTGAAGTAGAAAGAATTACCTTTGTGTCTTCATGGCTGCCTAGGGTTTCGGTGAAAACAAGCCCCATGCCTTGACTCCTTTCTGATATCTTAATGTTGTTGCTTTTTCTCAATTACTGAAATAGGTCATAGCCCTGACAAATCTATTGTTCCTCATTCATAAGTATTTGCAGTTTACTCAGTAATTTCTGGCCCGGAGCATAACTGAATGTTCCATTTTCTCTGTTTTAAAAAACTGAGGCATAGGTACCCTGTTAAGTGTTATAATCTGATTGTCCATCCCCATGGCACATGGAGGGCCAATATCAAGGGCAATTCAGAACTTCTACAACTCTATCCTCCCGTGCAGCCACTAAGCCTAAAATACACACAGAAGTAAAAGCAGTAACGACGACTGATTCAAAGCCCTATTTAAAATTCATCCATCCACATCTCTGATAAAACGATTTCTACCATTTTGTCTGCAGTGTAGCTACAACAAAGCTGCAGGTCAGGTGCAGCAGTGCTTTGATCACCACTTTTATTAGCTTCCTGCTGCAGCCATGGCTTGCATAAAGAAGAAAGGACCAGAAGATGCAAAGTCCTTGCTTCCTCTGCACCAACACTTGGGCCAGCTCTTGGATTCCCTTCCTATGTTTGCACATAGGAACAGCATTTGAGGTTTATGTTAATACATTTTACCTAATGCCTAAGGAAGGATAAATTGTAATGGTCCAGCTGACGAGTGGTAGCTACATTGTGCTTGATTGCTCAGACTGGTGTGATCTAATGTACCTCCCTGAAAGAAGAAAGAGAGAAGACAATGGCACAGGTCAGCTTTCTTTTCAGCTAGGACAGAAGCTAGAAAACCGAGGAGCCCCTTACTGCCACAATTACTTGCTCTGTAGAGATCTCTTAATTTCACTATTATTACAAAACACGGTGGAACTGCAGATGGCTTTCCTGATGCTACTGCTTTTTAGCATTAAGCTTTCCACCAGAAAAGAGGTCACTAAATTCACTAATTTCTGCAAAGTATGGAACACAAATATTCAAACAGGACCAACAGCTCCAACCGAAAACGTTTAACGGTTTTATTTCCCATTATGTTCAAAAAACCCACAACTGGCTCAGGGGAAAATGTTTCATTTTTCTTAAATTGCAGTAGCTTATTGTTGACATAAAGTATTTTGGTTGTAATAACTTTTTAACTGTCATCACTAAGGCTATAATATGTATTTTTTAACAACATTCACAGCTCCCAGAAGTACTAGCTTGCTGGTGGAGATTTTGACAAAATAAATTATGCATTTTAAAAATAACTTCACTGTACCTTTACTGCAAAGAATGATCACTTCATTTCATTGAGAAGATCATTAGGGATTTTCTTATGTGCCATCAAGCATAGCAAGACCTAAACTGCCACACTTTGCTTGAAGGCAGGCATCCATGGACCCCCTCTTGCTGTTGCACACAAACAGGCTATAACCTCCAGGCTACCTATGCAAAAAATGGCAGCACATTCACTATCCATTTCAGCTCTAATTTTAACCGAACTAACTTCTGTCCTGTTAAGTTAGGAATGGCCAGCACACACCTAGTAAATCAGGGAATATGGATGCTATGGATGCATTTTTTCTGGACATAAGCAGCAGCTGGGTAATGAGGAAGCCTCTCAGAAAAGGCATGACCTGCATTAGACATACGCAGTTGTGCAATTTTATGTTTTAGTGGCCTGCCTTGGAGACAAGGCATTCCCAAAGTCAGCAATGCTCGACTGGCTGGGTGCCCACTTCCCTACGGAGCACTGCTGGCTTCTTATTGAGGTTTCTGGGCTTGATCTAACGTCACTTTTGGAAATATGTTATAAAATAGAATGATACAGCTATCACGTAAATTCACCAAGTTCATGAACATATAAAAAAAGGTTCTTCAAAGCTAGGCTGGTGGGGTGCATGATGCAAGTCAGGGCTGTGAAAGCCTGTCTTGATTTAATGATGCCTTTCATGCTGTGTATCTGATAATGTTCACTCAATGTGTGCTTTGCATAAAAGTTGAAAAGTTAGGAACTGAAATATGTGAAGAGCACACTTGTATCATAATCCTATCCCTATATGTACAAGCATTATGACAGTATCTTTCACTACAAGAATATATACTGTTTCTCAAACCTGGAAATATCCTACAGTTTTTTCATATGCTCTGGCAAAATGCACTTTTAAAAAGCGGTCATTAAATGAGGCACCAGTTCACACCTCTCATTCATTACAAGTACTATGATGTGCATTTTGGGCCTGTGTAATTCCCGAGCATTCTTAATTTCCTCCAGTTTCAGTAAGATCTGTGGATACTGAGAAACTTGGCCAAACCCTGGACATATTAAACATCAGGATACTGAAAGGGTTGCCTTTATACTTTAGGGACAGTAATGGAAATTAAATAATACTTTAAAACATTTTTTGAGACTTGTATGTTAACATATTCTCTGAAGTAACACATGCACACAAGGGTGCCATGCTACTTGTACTTGTGACTGGCTTATGATTACAGCTTTTACTCAGCTGAAAAATGTTAAAATTCTCTTAGCGTTGTTCTTTAATGGAAACATTAAAATGAAATATGACAGGTTTTTTGAAAACTCCACGGTCCACCTAAAACGACTACCCTAAATCATAGGGATGTGCTTGCAAGCCACCCTCTTGCTCAAAACTGGCTGCTGATCCGAGCACTTGTCTAATACCTACTGTCTGCAACATCAGGAGGAACAGTCAAGCTCTCTTCTTCTTCTTCCAGATGTTCTCCCAACCACACTTGTAAACACTCATTCGCCGATCGCAGAATCACAGCAAGTTTATGCTAGAGTGGGCCTTAAATACCTGATTAATTCTAGAAATTACCAAAATAAATACAGGCTAAGACTTTGCTCATTGAATAAGGATAAAGTAACTTCAAAATCCACAGCCACTGGTTGCCATGCAACCTGCTATAGTATTATGGCAGAAATAAGCTGTGCTTGAATTTTCAGTGCCCTCTCGCTCAGCCTTCTTGATGTTGTGATACTCTAATGCTTCTCAGCTAACTTCCATTAAGTAGTTTTTTGTGGGGTAGTATTCCAAGGTTAAAATGATTAAATAACTTTTATGGTTGATCAAATATAAGCCCTTATTATACACAGTAGGCAAAACCATACATTTTAATTACTTTGTTATCAAAGATCTAGGTATTTACATTTCATTTTTCAGTTATAATTCTGAATTTAGTTTGACCTTCATAAAAAAGAGAAGACCCAAGATTCTTGCTGTCTTAAACAATTCTTCCCATAAACAAAAAAAAAATTTAAGACATGGTAACAGCAGAAACACTGCAATGAGATCTATGCAGCCTATTAGAAATATTTTCTACTGAGATATTTTGTTTTATTTAGCATCATCTTTTAATTCTTCAGTTTAATTTTTAACTACTTTCATTATTTGTGACTTGATAATGCATTTACAGTCTAAGGGTGACACATCAATATTTGATAATATTGACATAATATTAATGCAAAGTTCATATTTTGAGCTATCAATAGCATTTTTCCCTTATGAGAAGTACATTTAAATACTGGAATAAAAAGAATAGTTTCAGGTACTCTACAGAACTTTGCTACTGAATGGTTACAAAGTGATTTTCTGTAATTAAAATATACTAATATTTATAGTGACATATGTTTAAAAATTCATGATTAAGCGAAGTTCGTATTTTGCATTTTTGGCTTCTGAAATAATTTGAAGAGGACAGATTTCACAGAAAAAAATCTACTTAATAAGGTCTTGTCTTACATATCCATTTATTACAGAAATCTAATGCAATTCAAAATCTATCCATTAACCTCTACAACTTATGTAAAAACAGATTTATTAGGCGAGGATGGAAAAACCATGTGGGTAATTTACACTACAAATATTTCAAAATAAAAATACCATCTTTCATTTATTAAAAAAGCAAAAATGAAAAAAAAAAGCCATAACATATTTATGTGGAAAGATGTTCAGATCGTCCTTTGTAGGAAAACATTTTTTCTGCCAAATTTAGATTCAGTATTATTCATGTTTCTGCTACATCAGGTTACACAGCAATGTTAAAGAAAAAACAAACAGGAGTTTAAAAAGCTTGTATTTTAACTCTCAGAGGCTTTTTCTAAGAGGCTTTTTTTGTTTTTTACTATTTTACTATTTTGTCTTTCCAGAGCTTTACAGCTTTTCCCACAATCTACTGTGATTTTTAAATATACATGATCAAAAAATATACTTATGCCTGTGGTGGGAGGTTATAGACACATTTTTAAAAATTATTTCCTTTTCATGGTGTACTATTTCATAACTAATAAGAAAAAAAATACTAAATAGAAAGCATGAAATTAACAACAAGCAGTAGATTCAAATAACCTTGCAGCCGAAGCTTTGTAACCTAATTCCAATAATGGCTCAAAGATACATGGCATAATAACATTTTCTCTTTTTCAGATTGTAATGATGTTCACATGCAAACGCATGGCCAGACTCATCGTTATAAAATGATTGCTTAACACATTCCTTCTCGGGCTTTGTAGTCTCGCGTCTGCATAATGTGCCCCTTTTTGTATTGTACAGTGCGACACAAAGTTAGCTCCAAATACCATCACTATATTCTCATTTATTTTGTTACTTTAGGGAAAAACCCCCAAACATCCCCCCCAGCCCCCGGACTTAAGGAATGGCTCTAAACTATGGTCATCGCCTTCTTATTCCGGTTAAGGAGAGGGGAAGGCGCTTATCTATTTGGAAACGCAATCTCTTTTAACTCCTTCTGTAAAGGGTAACGGGAGCAGACAGCACGTAAGTGACACATTGCCTTGTGTTTCAGAAACAGATGGGGGCACTATCCAATATGCTCAACAACATCCCGCCCGGCGCACAATGCGGCAGATCATCAGAGCTCACGGCGGCGGCGGGGAAAGCGGCACGGCAACAGTGCCCAACACAATTTGAGCCATTAATAATTAGCAATGCTAAACTGCAAAGACTCCATCCTCGCTGTCAGGTGTTTAGATAATGCCATCAAGCGTGGAGCCCGGCGCCCACAGTCATTTTGTAAACTCTGTCTATCAGTTTAGGAATGCATTTCAGTTTCTTAGCATGTATACAGTCGACCTGCTGGCGAAATTACATCGTATAAAGGAAAATACTGTACTACGCAGGGGAAGATATAAAGCAGAAAAGAACTTAAAGGAAAAGTTTAAAGGATCTGTCATCAAAACTTTAAATAGGCCTTTCTCCAGCTGTAGCTAAATTATTGTACTCCTTGATACTGTTTGCTCCTCATAGCAATTGAAAGCATATGTAATTTAACAGCAGGCCTCAATCCTTTAATAAGCTGTCTTTAAAATACCTTACATGGATTACCTATCTGTAAATCTGCTTCCCATGCAGAATGTGACAGCATTATGGAAATTGTGAGTTCAGTAAAGATGGCATATACCAAAGAGAACCACATCTGCACACTGTAAGATTATACCAAACATTGGAAGTAATCTTTAGTCATTTATAATACTGCAGAATGCATAATTAAGATTAAGGGCTCTATTCTGCCCTTACTTATGTCCTACGTATCTCATAATTTTTTTCCCCCCGTAAATTAAACGGAAAAGTAGCACTGCAAAGCTTTCCTGTTCGAATTATGCAAAGTTGGTATTCATCCTTCTGCAATTTGGTGCACATCTAAGGAAGTTTGGCAAAAAGGGAACGATCACATATGGAGCAAAATCCATACTAAAAAGGGCTATCCCGTGTTTGCCAAAAGGAGCAACTTGCAAGTAGCACATATTTCCTTATCACTCAAAAAAAAAAAAAAAAAATTAAAGAAACAAAAAACAAAAAAGAGTTTCCCAGAGTAGGAACATAGTTCAAAGAGATGCTGTGCTCTGAGTCACTCTGCTGAATACACAGCCTGCCTAGACAAAAAGAAACACAAATGTCTGAAAGCAGCTAACAGCAAAGGAGGGGGAATCGGAAAGTTTTGGCAAGGAAAGGGCAGCACTAATGTTCCCCGACGCTCGGATTTCTAAGCCGTACCTACTTCTCCACTTAATAATGTATAATTTCTTCTGGCATTTACTGGTAGGAGAAGCAGCAACAGGAGAGCCTTCTCAAAGCCTGTGCTGGGAGGTAGGAAGAGGAGCAGGAGGAGAGGTGCTTATGGTAACCATGCTCCTTCAGTGGAAGACCTACACAACACCAGCCAGCTACATGTTTTCTTTGCCTACCCTCAGCTCCAGGAGTCTGCAGACAGCCTCTGTTACCCACTGTTATTTACTGTGAACTTGTATTTTATTTCACAATATACAAGCTCTTTACAATTCCCTTTCAGCTGGGTACCACAACATGGGGTCTGCAAGTCCCATAACAAACTAGACCAGAATCCAGCCTTACACTTTACCTCTGATAAATGCCTTTATTATTTGCAGTAGATGCATGAAATGAAATGCCTGTCTTACTGAAAGCCATTCATTATATTCCACTACAGAAATTAGGAAACATATCAGTTAGTGGCAGGGTAACACAGTTCACATCCAGCTTTGGCCTTTTTCTTTGCTCTGGCAATTTGTGAAAGCCAAACAAAGGCATTTTTTTGGAATAATTTTTACTAATGACTAAGATTCACACACATGGTTAATGTCTGCTACTTTGGAAACAGTGGCATTTCTAGGACTTGGCATTTGAGACGGCAGATGGGATGGAAAGGAATTTGCCTCTGGGGTTAGGGCGCTACATTGGTCTCCTTTGCCCACTGTAGAACTATTTGCTCATTCCCTCTTACGGTAGAGCAATAAAGATGCTGCCATTTAGAGCATCTGAATCTGAGTTTTAGCACTTTCTTTATTCTCAGAATTAGTGCTGTGTATAAACGTTGGTCATACTAATAGCAAAATACATTGCAAATACGTGCGGCACATTCAGGCCCTGGAGAGCCTCCAGTGTTAAGTGATATCTCAGCTGCTGTGGCAGCTTTCTCACATAAGGAGGACACTTTCCTCCCCCCACGTGAGAGCCCAGAGAACGCACACGTCTTTAAATGCAGAATTAGCTAAGCAACTAACACATCATACGGCAAAATAAACAATATTCCCAAGCTTGTTAAAAGCTAAATGTGGCACTTCAGAGAACAATGCACAGTCAAATGAATTTCAAGACTATGTTACCAATAATACATGTTTAATCCTCTGGTCAGACGTAATTTTAAAATTGTACAGAAGGTAAGGAGGTGATTATTAAAGGAGTGCAAACATATTCCAGCTCTAAAAGAGACATAGATAAACTGACATATGTACAGACATCTCAGATGGAGACTCGACTCAGCACAAAAAAATCAGTGGGAAAAAAAAAAATCCCTTTGCATTCCTATATATGTTTGGAACCGTTAGTTCCTCACTGCTGCAGTAGCATTCATTTCCTAAACTTCTGAAATCCTCTTTATCAGTGAGATTCTCATACACTCTTAAGAGAAAGTAATGGTAACCTATCACTTTTAAGACTACAGCTTTTGAAAACCAGACTGTCAGAATACTGCAGGATGTACAATAAAAAGCGAATGAATGGCAAAGAGACTGGCTAGATGTTTTAATATGTTTCTAGCATCCATGATTCTATGATTAATTTGTTCTCTCTCATCCTCTTTTCAAAATGGCAGGAAAGCCTCTACCATTTCTGAGTTTAGCATTACTGTAAATTGAGATCCTGGCTCAATTTAGGGATTTTATTGCCACAGAAAGCAGATTGATAATGATTATTATTATGAACATTTGTAAGGCAACAACTACTGCAATATTTGGCTTATATTAAAAGGAAAATTTTTCTCAAGTACCAAGAGCAAATGTCCAATAATCTGTGTATAATCTCACTTTTACAAAATGAAGAAAGAGATTTTCTTTCCCGGTAGACTGTATGGTGTGTTGGAGGACCCAGACAAAAGAAACATCACAGTAAAAGCACATCTTAAGCAGTTCCTGAATGTAGTCATGAAATGGAAGAACTGAACATTCACAAAGCTGTCTAAGTATACACAGTTCATTTGGCAACAGTACCTCCTGCTTAAATTACCGGTGATTTTCTATTGCTTCCGCGTCTGAATTCTTACTGTCTGACCCCCAGAGAAATTAGAAGTTTTATACATCTCTCGGATTGTCCTGCCATAACTGCCCAACAGTCTTTCTGGAAAAATGAGGTTAGTGGGTCACTACTTTTAATAGATGGTTTCTTGAGCAAGACTCGGGTCATTTATAGTTTGACAGATTTTTGGCAAATGGCCTTCTTTTCGAAAGATATTCACAATCTCCGGCACTAATAATTGTACTCGCATCTCTCTGTGCCGTGTTTTAACTAAAAAGAGAGAAAAAGGCAATTCACAGCTCAGTACAATCTTCTCTTCTTATTCATTAGTAAAACCAAAAAAATGTTTCTCAAAGAGGAGGGACAGGCAAAAAGTGGTAGAGTGGAATGCACAGAGATAACTCTTTTTATGCCTTGAAAATTTCCAACTTCTTTTTCCTCATTATCTCTACAGAAGCGTCATGTATTTGAGCAGCTAGGGTGAAAAGCTGCTGCTGAATATTGGTATATTCCACAGCAATTATTTTACCATAGCTCCCAGTTCACTTGCGTTGGCCACATTCTAGAGGAGTGCCAACACGCTGATCAAGAACCTGCATGAAGGCTCATTTAACCTGCCCTGCATATGTGAGGTCGCTTTATGTACAAAAGCCAGCATTCTTGTGACATAAGCATTTTTGAAGTCAGCCATTTCTCTGAAAACAATCCATTGATCAAAGGGATTACATGGTTAACTTGGGAGCCTTTGTCTCTTACTCCAGATTTAACAGTTTTGTAAGATGCATATTCTGGTAAAAATAGAAATTAATAATAAAAAAAAGAATACCTTTCTTAATCTGTTAATATTTTATCTTGGAGCTGAACAAGAAACAACAGAATAGACTGATGAGGGACAGTGCCAGCCTTTACATCACTCCAAAGACTGTTTTTATCTTACAGAGATTTTTTTTAACAGTTCTTTCCCTTTTCAAGTGCATCTAGAAAATACACTCTATTTTTTAACCTTTAGTGCAATAGTTTATCCTTGAAGAAATGCTAGATCTACTGACTAGCATTTTTGCTAGATGATCTACTGTTAGACCCAATAGGCTGTTTCAAAGAAGACTACAGCAAGAGAAGGCACTCATTTAAATCAGAAATGCAGATGATTCTGCTTTAAACTCTGCTTCATCTACCCATATACTTCTCTTACTATTACCTTTATGTCAAGAACATTTGAATTTTGATTTCCTGCATCTAGTCCTGAAAGAATTTTACAGCATTGCATTTGGTGCAAGTGGGTCACTGTTTTCTAACACGTTATATTATTCCAGAGCATGGAGTGAATTTTTGCAAAAGGCACCCTGTCATCTCTGATATTGCCACCGATCATAGGCCCTAAGAGGTGCATACAGTTGTGTTTGTTTCATCAGTTAAGTACTTGACATTATCTTCTAAATGCTATCTCTTCTGCTCCCTGAAATTCTAGAAGTGTGTAACTGCAAAAGAGATCATCTGTTCCGTCCTCGTCTCGAGACAGAATCAACAGTAGTCTAATTCATCTAGAAGCTAATTTATCTAGTCTTTCTCTCCTTAAAGACCTCTAATGATGCAGACTGTGTTCCAGAGCTTCACTTTCCTTGTCCCAAACTGATTTCAAGTACAGAAGTAGAGGGTTTTTGAAAGTCAGAATGGTCATATGATGCTGTAAAGCTGGATCCATTCATTCCTCTAGTAAAAGGAACTATTTGTTCGACATTACAGTTCCAAAAATATAACTGCCTGCATTAGAATTCCTACTCCTTAATTCTTTTGTTAAGTGGTGCTCTGTGAAATCATTTGTGACTATGTTGATTTTGAGTAATTTATTATCACTTGCACCACCTTCCCTTTCTCTGTCACTATTCTCAGTTGATTTTTCTCCTTTGGTAAGAGGACACCAGAACTGCCTTTGAAAGAAAGTACTGAAAGACTCGTCAGTCTTTGCAATCTTTTTATTTTTCCCTTCCTGTTTCAGGGGAAGAACCATACTCCACACCTGTATCTTCCTGGCAAGAACTTTTTTTGTTGTTGTTTACTTGAAGTTCCAAGGGTGTGAAACTAAATTTTCTTCTCCTCCCAATAGAAAAAAATGCTATTATGTGGAGGTAAAAGTAATGACAATTTCCTGCAGCAGCACAGTGAAAGGAAGATGGATATATAAAAGAAGTAGAAAGAAAACAAGAGTAGAAGAAAGCTTAAGTCTATTAACAGTGGACTGAGGTAGCATCGTCATTTTATCTATATGTCTAATGAACATTTAAAGACAGAGATCAACTAATCACTCATGGCAACCATTTATTAATAACTCTGTGTGTGGAGCCATACAAATAAATGTGCAAATACAAGTAACACTATTCCTGCCCTAAGGTTTTTACAATCTTAAGTGACACACACATAATTTAATATGGATAGAATACCCTTAATATGGATAGAATTTTAAACTATATGTTTATGGGCTTTGTTTTGTCTGCAGTCGTAGAGGAAGAAAGGGTTGGTGCTGCAAAATGAGAAGTAGTGCTTTAGAAAGCAACAAGTACTTTGCCTCAGAGGGGAAATCAAGACAATCTTACAGTCTTCTAACCCAGACCTGTTTTATCCCATGTCCAACCTGGTTTTACGATTTGCACTTTTCTCCTTTGTCCCTTCCCCTCTGTAGCTACTTCTGGAACACGCTTTCCACTCTGAAAAGACTGCAGCTGTTTCTCATTTCTCCCTCTCAGTCTATCTGTTCCCAGATTCCCTTTCAACACTGTCTCTACAGCAGCATGTCTGATGAACACCCTACTTCTTCCTGTCTTCTGACTCGGATAAGATTGTATTGGGATATAGGAATCTTGGACTAATTAAATGACAAATACACCACTATGCTCCGTACCAAAGCTCAGCTAGCCTTGCTTCTCTGATGCCCAGCCCCCCAGTTCCAGTGCAGCCTGGATAAAACAGCTCTTAATCTCCCTTCAGATCTTACTTAAGACTACTTCTACCCTTCTCGCTTAACCTTTCAGAAGCACAGCCTTTCCTATCCATCCACACAGCTAAGACCACACTGTTAATTGCAAAAACTTTACAGTACTTGTATCTAGTCAGAATGCTGTTACCAGGATAATATTTCCTTTCCTTTGCCTTGGCCATGTGATGCCTGACTTTGCCTATCTCTGCTGGTTTCACTCTTCTATTGGATGAAATACAATCTTTGTCCTCACTTCCATGGAGTACTTCTTTCTCTTTCACTCACTACCATGATGTCTGCTCCATCTTCCCCAGACGCACAAGCTAAGCCTCCAACTCACACTTCGCACATTTTCAAAAACCTATGCCTGTGCTTTCTGCAGTGCCCCTCAGACTTCTGATACACCCTCCATCAGCACCCATAGAGCTACCTCTTCTTCTTTCAAACCCAAATCTCCCTTCCCCTTCCAATTTATCTACAAATTTGGTTGTTGCTGGTGTGCTGAGACCAATGTATACCACATTGACTAAATACTCTCTGCTTGCTTAAGCATGTTGTCTGTCTGCATTCACCTCCTCGCTCTGTTTTTTTTCCAGTCGTGTCCTCACCGCAACATGTGAGTGTTAAAACAACAGCGGAAACAGCTCTGAAACAAGGTACAAGATTTTGAAAACAATTAAATTTTAAACATTTCCCCAGAAAATCTAAATAAAATTGTGTGGAAAAATACATTTAAAAATACAAGCATCCTATGAACAATGTCTATATCTAATCTAGAGATGAGGTGACAAAATACTGTGCATTTAGTCCTGCTTTAAGGTGAAATCATTGTACAAATACAGAACTCTTACATAGGCTTCCAGGACAATATTATAGTGGTTAGCAATTATAGTCAACAAATATCTAAGTAATGGTTTCACATTTTTGTGATCCAGCCTGTAAGTCACTAAAGCTAAGTTAGCTAGACTAATTAAATGAAATTATAATAAATTTACAGTACAATTACAAGTACTATTACTACTATCATAGAGTTAAGACTCCCACCTCCCAAGAAAATATACGCCCATTTATACTTCCCACATGTAATGAAACATGGACTTTTCAATTATTGTGGGGTTTATCCCTGTGAGTTGTAAAAAGCACCAGCCCAAAACACTAGGTTCAGACCTGGAGAAATTTTTATCTGAATCTGAACTTTGCATTTAGTGTTCATCTCTGATGAACAGAAAAATGGAAACTAAATTCATTTTTGTCCTGAATTCACACACAATATAGTTTGAATAGCTGTAGTATGAACTCTCCCTTCAGAGAAAATATACTATAAAATGTACATTGCTACTAACCTCTGCTGCAATCTTGTGGTAACAAAAGTATATTTTATGTTTCGAGTTAGATTGGATTCCAGCTTTCCAAAAGTGGAAGGAAAAGGCAGTAATCTACTTTTCTACTCAGTTTTCAAGGTCTGATAAAAAAGTTGTAACAGGACTGTGACTAGGCTAAAATAAACATAGATAGCAAGGCATTGTTAGAAAAAAAATCAAATATGCCTTTTGTAAGTTTGTCGGGAAAATATCACTTGTGATAAAATGTCTCCTTCTTTTGGGGCAGAGGATGCTTGGAGACAGGGACTGAAGACAGCCGTTAGCGATTCAGGCTGGAGACACTCGACAGCGGAGTGTGCCCGAGGATCAGCCAGGCAGCATGGGAGCCATTGCTCGGGGAAAGTCTGCACTGAGCTGCTGTTCAGATGTGTTTTTTTGAAAATTTGGCCCAAATCTAAGAATTCGATCTTTGGCAATCCAAAACTTTCTTTGTCTTGTGGAAGGAAAATGGAGTAAGACCGTGCTACCTCTCCGTGCACCACAGCAGAGGATGCTCTGGCTGGCAGCGGCACCAGGGCACAGAGGTACCACGCTCCTGCCCAGGCACCCCGGGCACTTCAGCGCCACCTCACCGAAAGTGCTCTGAGCTGGGAATGAGAACCATGCTGATTTGCTGTCATAAAGACTACAAAGAAGTCCAAAAATCTGTTTTTTTCCTTAGGTGTAGGCTATCATTTTGATACGTGTAAGAGATTCTAATGATACAGACAGAGGCAATTTCTGCAGATTTCTCAGGGCTTCCCATTAACCTTTTCATCGCCTGTGTCTCGTCAGCAAGGCTTCTTGAGGCAGCAGCTAAGAAAAGAAACACTGCCAGCATAACTGTATGAAAGCTACCCTGCCAGGGATCTGTGTGGGATACCGATGATCAACATTACAGCTTAAAAGACTTGATTTCTCTGCAGGGAAATGCAGCTGGGGTCCTTCAGGAGAAAAAACGTTGCAGAGTTTCCACCTCTCTGTATGGATTTTTCTCAGCTGATGCATTGTCTGAATCCTTCTCACGTAGTACTTTCTGCTGCATTTGAAAACCGCTACTGACATGTTTTTACATAGCTCACAAATGATGATCTAGAGGCGAACACTGAATTGGACCCACCGTTACCATTCTCCTACTAAAGAACATCATCAAATGCCTTGTATTTTTCCATCTTTTATTTGGAGTAACAAAAATAACTGAACCTAGCTAAACTATAAAACCATAAAAAAAGACTATAACTAAAAATAAAACTTGTCCTCATTAATTTAGCTGCACATTGGGCAGACGAATTTTGACCTTGCTTATTATGTATTTTTTTTTATTTTTCTGATGTTTAGACAAAGCATTTCGTTTAAATTCTGTTACAAAAAAAGGCCTCTGCCATAATCCAATGAAAATTCAGGAGGATAACTCCTGTGCCCAGTCTATAGGGCACTTACATTCCATCTCATTCTCTTTTTCCCATGCCGTTCTCTCAGTCACAATTCCAGCCCCATTTTTAGACTGAAGTGATAATGATGCTGGCTTTCACATTTTCTGTTGCTGGTATATTTAAAGATAATTCTTAAGGTGATAAGAACTGTCGATCTCTTAAATTTAGAATGTATATATTTATCTTTTCATTAAAAGCTTTATCAAAATCCAGCTGGTATTGAACCAACTAACTTTTGGTATCGGACTCTAACACTTCGGACCTAAGACGCTGTGACATCAGACAATGGCACTTTACGTTTAGCTCCACAAAATTATAACTTGGAAAATATGTATGTTGTGTTTTTAATCTGGCACTAATGCTGCAGAGACCCAAATTCTCTTAAAAGAGATGCTCAAGTACTACTTGTATATCTAAGTCCATATGCAGATTTATTCTATTTTGGGGTGTTCATACACTGAATTTATTTCCAAGTTTGAAGCGTATACCTTATTCTCCTCCACGAGGAGATTCAGGTGACTGGGAGTTTGGCTTGCACCCCTTTCTACTCTGCCAGGCCATAAGCCAATATTACAAGCTGCAATTTTTACTTTTCTGAGTCATCCAGATAAAAGGAAAAAACAGTAAAATTCCCCTGCACTGTGCATCACTCAGATAACAAACAAACAAATAAATATATAAAAAACATCAATCTTTATGTATGCATTAAAATGAAAGTACAGTCTTTCAGATCCCACGTGTTTGATTCCTCTTCCTCTTTTCCACTTTCCCGTCCTTACCCTGGTTTTTGCCCTCTAAAAGCAAACTACCCCCTCCTCTGTACGCCTGCAGTCACGGATGCTATTCTTAGTTCCGGAGAGAGGCTCTCACTCCCTCTCTGCCTCCTCAGTAAGGACAACACTGATGCCCTAAATTTTCCTACTTACAGCTTTCGAACAAGGGAAGGTTCACCTTCTCCGTCTAACCCCAGGGCGCCTCCCTCCCTGGCCTGTATCAGCATCTTTCCCACATCCAGCAGAGTCGGCGGGGGGGGGGGGTGTTCGCCTCTTTCCTTCTATAACCTTAATTGTCAAGTGGCTTTGTGGGACTCCAGGTGTGTAAAAAAGCAGCAGAATTATGGAATTACAAAAAGGACACGCGGTGCTAAGCTTGCGTCGATGGCTCCGGCAGAACCGCTGGGCAGCACCCTGGCAGCTGGACGCTGCGGTGCCCCGGCGCGCCTGCCTTTCCACCGCACCGCGGCGAAGGAGCCTGCTGCAAAAGAAGATTGCCACAGGGAATAAAAGAAAAACCTGAGGGATAAAAATGGATAGCTTCCAATTAAAATTACCATACTGTAATTTTGTTAGTTATCAGTGACAGACTAAAGTACATGGCAGCTTCACTGACAAGAAAATGTCCTTTTGGGCATAATACAGCGTACAGATCTTTGACTTTTTAGCATGCAGTGTCCAGATGGTACTTTTTTGCTTCATGTTGTGATCAGGAGGCAGAAAGGCCATTTCGGAAACAGTGGCAGTGAAAGCCAGCATAGATCAGAGGCACACGAGGCCGCCTGAATGTACGAGGATGTATCGTATCATTGCAGGTAATCCTCACATGAGGGTATGTACGGTAGGAAGGATATTTTCTAAAGCTATTTGCTGGAGACACTATCAAGTGCACTTAGAGCAGCGGTTTGTGTAGCTGATTGGAAACCTACCCTGCTGCTGCTGAATGCCCGTTAAGACGAGCAACATTTTATTTACAAGATGTAAAGAAAAACGATCGCCGAATAATAAAATGTTCCACTAAATTCCAGCATGCTATATTAACTTAGAAATGCTATTGTATATTAAAAAGTTATGCCCTCTTCATTTTTTCCCGCAGTCTTTACTTTAGAAGACGTGCACAATGCGCTTCCCCCCCCCCCCCCCCAACCCTACAGGAAAGATAATCTTTCTTCTTCAGCGCAGCACAAATCCTGCGGCTAACTCCCCTTGTGAACCTGAGTGGTATTGACATGGGGGTGTAGAGTCAGGCAAAAAACCAGGCATCTTCTGATGAAACACATAAACTACACACATTCAAGAACAAAACAAAAATCTTCTAAAAGCCTGTGTGTAAGATAAGACTGCCTTGGGGGCAGCTCGAACTTGCGGTCTTGGCCATTTACGCAGGATTTTACAGAGCCATCTATTACAGTATTCAACAAAAAGAAGTACTTCAAAAAGCTGCCTTTTTTTTTTTTTCAGTTGGAAGTACAATAATTTGTAAGTCAAAATTTGGAAGTGTTCCCAGTTTTTGGCAGTAAAATGATAATACTGGGCATATCATTTTAAAGTGGAATCTCATGGAAGTTAATTCAGACGACAAGGTCACTTTTAGACATTTTTTTCCCTTATGTTTTGGACTGAAAATAATTCCCAAATCCTATTATTTGAAGCAGGGGTACTTACCATAGCAATCCCTGCCTCCCCTGATACACATGCTACCTCTGAGATAGAGTGCCTTAAAAAAAAAACCCTCACAAGAATATATACCATGAGCTTCAGCATTTTTTAAGCAAAGAAAAGAAAAAGTTGTACACCAAGCAATCATATAGGGTACCTTTGTACTGCTTGGTTTTAACACGAACTTTTCAAAAGTGTGAGTTTTCTTCCTTTGTATAAAAACAACCAACTTAGAAGAAAAGGAGGAAAAGGGTGCTGGGCCTTTTTAACAGCTAAAATGGGGCAGTAACTTCAGTAAAACTGATAAATTAAAATCAGTTTTGCCCCAATGTTTCCTTGTTCTGTTTTACACCTCAAGCTTAGGACATCATGCCCTGGACCTGTAAGTACTACTACATTATTATACTACATGCTACATTATTATAATTAAAACACAAAACCAACCACCCAAACCCAGCAATGTGTTTGTAGAGAATGGAAGACTTATGGGAAATCCTGATTAAATTACTGCCACCAAAATAAAGAGGCATGGGGGGCTCAGAGAGATCAACTTATCCCTAGATAAGATTAAATCAACACAGAACTGAGATACCCATGAGAAGTATCATAGGTATAAAATCATACATGTCATGGAAATATCTCTGAAGAGCATTTATATCTATGTTTTTTATTTGGAATAATTTGGGTTGAAAGTGAAAATCTCCAATATTTGAGTAATGCCTCAAAGCCCGTTTATACCAAGTTTTCCCTAACATCCTCTCCTCTATGTCTCTCACATTTTCTCTCACACATAAACCCCATTCACATTCTATAAGCCGAACACTGTGATATACTATCAAAATGCAGGCTACATTTATCTAGAACAAAGTATAAACATTTCCAGTGTGTGTACTTAAGATTCATTTGCTTGCCAAATGGCTTTGTCTCCTTCCTTGGTTATTCTCAGAAGGAAGCATTTTGATTCAAATAACTGAATTCCTCAAGCTCAGGTACTGCTGATAATAGGATTTATGACAAGCTAAAAAAGCAAAAAGTGATCAGAGACCCTTTTTAAAATGCCATCACGTTGCTGACTTAAAGTATGACTTAGAGGCCAGATGTAAGACTAAACACACGTGGGCATGTAGGAGATTGCCTGGACCACTATGCTCCGATACACACGCCAAAGTCCCGCCGATTTAAAAGCAAATTTGCAAACCCACCTGAGAGCATGGTTTGTGAAGGAATATTAAAGATTTAAGTATCACCGATATCTTCAAATAAATGCACGTTTTTTTCTGTGGAGGGCTATTCCTTTTTTCCTATAGCATCTGTTCTATTGAGTAACAAAGCAAAGCAAAACAAAGTAAGCGAGCAAGCAAAGAGCAACAAATCCTTTATTCTTTAAATTGCTCCTAGCATTGTGCCTCTCACTAACTAGCTCCTACTTGCAGCCTCTGCTCTGTTTACTGTTGTTTGCTTTGTTTCTGTGGAAGCACTTCGGTACATGACAGATAGAACAAAAAGAGGAAAAGTGAATTCCAAACTGCAAGAATCCAGCATAGAGCATATCTAATGGCCATCTGTATACATGCTTAAAGAAAGCGGAAAAGCACAAAACTAAAAGACACTTTCCTCGATCTTTCCCTCTCTCTGCCATGTGCCATTTACGCATATGAATCCAATGCATCTCAGAGATGATTATCTGGCAGTGTCCTACTAATCTGCTCATCAGTTACCGGACAGACAGGCACATTTTAAGCATATCAGTTCCTCTGTGAGTCTGAGTTAAACTGAAGTCATGAGAGATAGAAGACAAACACATTAAGCCAGTGCAATCCTAAAAGATGATAAAAGATTTAAGCGATCGAGGAGATCCCCAGAGCCTAAACTGGTGAACTTTAAAACAGCCTATGTTAAAATAATGAAGTGAAATATCTCCATTAAATATTTTCTTCTTTTAGTTTTTTTTTCATATTAATACACAACGTGAACACATTCAGTATATTTAACACAACAGTACAGATGGAAAGAATAACAACTGAAACTAATTCATTTTGATTTCTGCTTTACAAATAAGAGAAAGACTTGGTCTTCTCTGAAAGATTTATGAGGCTTCCCACCATAAAGGAGCCTGGATTACAGCTATGCTTACTTTATAAAATGAAATTCTGCCATTATAGGCAAGAGTTCATGGCTGTAATTATTTCAATGCACTTCCCAGTCAATGTGTCTTACACAGCTGAGCCAAACCCTCTCTTACATATGCAGGTCATTTCATAAGAAGTCTAAGAGCTTCAACAACTTTGTGTGACCTTGCATTGAATAACACTGGAAAATTGATTTGGCTCTAGTAATAAAAGACCGTCTGCATTATCTGCATTCTAATTATAATTAATATAACCAGGATAACTGCTGTATTATTTACGATTAGAGCTATGGTGAGCACAGTGTAATAATAATCTGCTACATAATTTTTTATTGATCTGATGGCTTTATTGCAGAAAAAACAAAATGCTACACTGCTGTACTACTAAAATTGCCTTTCTAGACATGTCTGTTTAGAGGAAGAATGTTCATTTAACATTTCTTTTATCTCATCAAATTCCCATAGATTTTAATATCAGAGAGAGTATGATGCTTGCTTGCATGCTTGCTTTTTCTTTTTTTTTTTTTTTTTTCTTGGCAAAAGGAAGACAAAATGGACTGATTAACGCACCCATATTTTCCATTGTTCGTTTCCTGGGAATCATTCATTCCTTGCAATTCTTTAGCAATTGCAACACATCTCATTAAAAGAATTGGGCCGTACCCCAAGAATGTACAGCTCTCCATTTCAAGAGAAAACTTACCATTCTATAACAAAAAAAAATATTGAAAAATAATTCAAACTTAACAGAATTAATTTAATTTCTTCTCAAAATACTAAGCCATCACCTAGGAGACTAAATCACTGTTCAATGATCTCACATTTGAACTCCTTTTCCTAAATTCCAGTGAAATGGAAATGAAGCTTTCTTAATTTGGCAAAACCAGCAGTAAACTGGTATGTTTCGGCAGAAACTAAATATGTGGTGGGAAAGCTCAAGGCAGCATTTGTAGGAATGCAGTAAAAAAATCTGAAAATGAATAGATTTTGAAATTTCAATATAAAATTCAGAAACCGGATGGGAAAAAAATAAGACAATGCTTTTCCAGAAAGGAACTACAAAGCTCCAAACTCAATGCCAAAATAAACTTTCCTGTAAAGTTTGTTCTTTTCATAATACGATACTACCCTTATTTCCTGATGTTCACTTGATTGCAAGTGAAATAATGAATAACTTGTATAGATGAGCTCACTATTAAGACTTCAGAGTTAATATTTACAAGTACGAATCTTGAGAGTTTATTCTTAGAACTTGTTTCCAGCTGCACCAAGACAATATCAGAAATTAATTATAAGGGAAGATAGAACAAATACTTATCATATATTTATAGGAAATTTATAGATATTCATGATTACATATTATGTTATTAATAATAGGTGTGCTGATGTTATCATCTGTGAAAGAAAGACAAATTCTCACTTTCTTATTATTTCCCTGCATGTTTTCATCTCCGCAGTCTGTGCTTCTGGGTGATGTTTTCATGTGTTTGTAACAGCTTCCACACTCCTCCTTTATAAAACTGATTGCATTTAAGCCCTGCTGATTCCTACCCAATTATGTTATCTTAATATATTATTTTATTGTCATTTTTTAGAAAGAAAAAACAATCAAACAAAATTCTTGCAGCTGCACAGGTATTTAGCTCTCATTTGTACTGCTCTCAAGAGTTATCAATTTAAATTCAGTGATTTGCCATTGAAACACAGGCTTGAAATAACTTGAAATAGCTCCCATTACTAAATCACACGATCATCCCACTAGCGCAAGGTTTAAACAGAACACTTATTTTCCTCCCTAGGATCACCTGTAACTTCTCCATTCAGTGGTCCCTGCATTTTTTACTCTTCTAATTGCTCCATCTCCAGTAACTCACAAAACCCCAAGTCGCCCTCCCACAGCATGATGTACAGAACCAGTCTCTTCCTTTCCATCACAACCGCTAGATGTGATGTTCGGAAGGCTACCTTCTAGAGCAAGCATGTCAAAGTGCAAGCAACCAACCACCCTGACGTTTTTAGGTGTGGACGTGGCTGTCACCTCTGGATGCAAACCATTTACGTGTGAAAGAATGAAAACTAAAAAATACTACTGGAACTTGTTATTACTTCAAAAAATAAATTTGGGATTGAGATCCATGTTAAGTGTTGGTCTCTTTTTCTGTATGAAGGCTGGAGATACGTACTTCACCAAAATATTCTACCTGAATGCAACTGAAGGAAATACACAGGTGCTTTGGTTTTCTGCATAATGACTTCCTGTAGAGTAATGCTCTGTTTTATTTTATTTTCCTTAGAGGACAAACATGAAAGTACACTTATACTTCTGTGAGAAGGACAAAGATGTCCAGTATGGTAGTACTCGGAAAATCCCTTGTTCCCTGATCTTATTCCAGTCTCAGCTGTAAAATGGCAAAATTATGACGTGCAAATGGGACGCTGGGAAGGATAGAGGTCAGAATCACATATAAAGACTTGACATAGTCTGCCATTTGGGATGAATCCCAGTTCCACTGGTGCCAATTTAGATTTTTCTTCACCAGGCTTTGGCTAGATCTGCTCAGGGATGTCCATTCAGGTTGAGCACTAATTTCAGTGAATTTGGATGGATGCAAGAATGGATGAATCTTGGCACCTGGGATTATTCCAGAAGACCTGTTACAGTATCTGCTTTTATTATATTCTAATCTACCTCCACCAAAGTTTGGGGGATCGTATGAATAATTCCTTCACTGAGAACATTTTGGTTTTTCTTTGCTGGAAACAGCTTTGTAAAGAAGGCAAGCAGGGTATCTTATGCCTATTTTTCTTATAACTAAACCAGATCTCATGTCTTCAGAATAGAGAGATGCCAAAATTCCTTCTTTCTTCATACAATGTTCAGCTGATTGCTGTGGGATTTGTTTTTGAATGTGCTAAAGACTTTTTTTGTTATTAAGTAATACCAAAAAAGGAATTATTGCATTATTTATTTTTATTATGTGTGGTCATAGCCTATTATAAATAGAGACTGGGCTTTTCATGACACCTCAATTATTTCTATGTGCAGTGGATCCATTTATAAGAAATAGCAGTTCCGTAAACTCATCCTGGCTCTGAAAGTCAACCTGGGTTCTTTCTATATCACTCGTCACTGAGTACGGTGTTTCTGAGGACCAAATTAGGTCTTTTTTTAATGGCAGCTGTTGAAGGCATTCAATGCCCTCAGCAGGTTTGTACTGATGTAGAAATGCTTGGAATTTATTAAACTGTTCTGAAGAGGATACATACAAGTAAAATCCAACTGACTCTTTCTTAGCTGTATTGAATTCTGCCATACCATCAGAAATGAGGGGGTAAACTTTTTTCCCAGCAAAGCCTACAGATTTAATTGTGAATGCGGACAATAAGCAGATTATTGGCCAGACAGATATTGTTAAAGCTGTTCTTCTGAGCAGAGCTACATATTAAATCTGTGAGAGCCTCACAAACCATATATTATCCTTAAATATGTCAAATGAAGAACAAATGCATTACTTTGGTTACAGTAGCTCCACTCAGTTAAAGTTTCTCACAGAATTTTCTTGTATTTCTGCCCATTTCTTAAGCATTACCTCTGAGGTTACAGCTTTACATAGATAAAGATAAAATTTGGGATATGCTAAAAAATATTTTGGAAATTTGGAATCATGGGAGAAATTCAAGAAATTGAAAGGTTATCAATGGTAAAAATGTCTAGCTGTATTTTTAACAAAGCTGCAAAAAATTCAGTTGACAACTTAACTGAAACCAGTTAAACTCCTAACAGTTTAGTCCACAGTAAATAGTGATGATTGACTGTAGAGGAAGTATTAGAATAGAAAGATGAAGAGATACTGAAAAAACGTATTGTATAAGACTCTTCAGTAAGCATGTCTGCTAGTGCTACATTTTCAAACTGTTTACCTCAGAAAACCCCAGGCTTTTAGTTTATGTTTATTTAACCACAAGCAATTCATTCTGAAAATAGGGCTTCAAATTTTGCTAAGGCCTTATGAAATATGAGTCTTATTTCTCCCCATGCTTTCAGCCCATGCAGATAGACAAAGGGATGCCACTGTCAGGATGTAACAGGGATATATTCCACATGTTACAAGCGATATACAGCAAAATCCTCCAAAATATGCATTGCTATTAACAAAAGTTGAGGGTGCAGCCCCATCCTCCCAAGCCCTCCCACCTCAGTTTTTATCTGAAATCTGTGCTTCACTGGACGTTATTGTTTAGAATATTCCTTTGCACTAAAGAAGAGACAGTTCTGTATTTTTCTACACAAATATAGAGGCTGCAAAAATAAAAATTGCTGTGATGTCTCCTTGTAAATGTAGCCTACGAAAAATTGTTTCTGGACAAACAGCAACAGCAGCAAGGTAAGAACACCTATCATCTCCTTCGGCCCCTTCACTTATTGATGGCTGAACTTCAAAGCCTACTTTTGGACTATTTAAAATGCTAATATGATTAATAACAGGGAATTACTTTTTTACACCAAACTACACAAGGAAATTAAATTAAAAAAAACCCTATGCTAATGCACTGTAAAGGTTGCAGTTACAAATCACAGATCTGTTCATGGATATTTCATGAGCAGAAAAAAGGCTAAATTTGTCAGATAAATTATTCATTGTGAATTATTTGCTCAGCTCTATACTTTGCATGCATACTGTATTTATAAATTTAACAGGGATTCTGGTGGTACCTCGGAAAGAAGCACAGTGCAAATTCTGCACATTCCGCTGCAGTTTCCAATTTGTCTCACCGTATGTGTTCTGCGGGCGAAATTCAACCCTCCCACACAATAGCTGGTTACCGAGGCTTTCCACGCTGTTATGAAACCCACCCCCCCGCTCTCCTCCCGAAAGCAGGCTGGACTAGCAGCCACTGCTGCCTTCCCTCTCCTAGGGTGGGTGAGAAAGCCACCCAGTCTGGGCAAAGAAAGGGGTACCAGCGACTTTGTAAAAAGGCGTGAGGCTAAACGTGCTGCCGGGGCTTGTCTGCGGCACTGGCAAGCGGCTACGTGAGGTGGCTACGCGAGGCGGCGGGAGCGGGACGGAGGTGTGCGAGGCCGGCCTGGCTGGCTGCTCTCCTCGCCCCACAGCCTCCCCGAAAGGTGTGCGAACACCTCGCTTGGCGGCAAAGCACCCCCCAGCTACTGCTTGTTTTAGCTCATGCCAACCTTGGTCTTCAGTACATTCTACGAAAAAAGGCACTGTGTTAAGTCCTCTTGATTCTGATGAAGCAAAATGAGAGATCTGATGTTAAGATGGCCGAGAAAACTTGAAAACCGTCACCGCATAACGCAGGGTCTCCTCCAGCGAAGGACTCCGGAGGCAGGAGGAAAAATCTCTCTGAACGAAAACGCCAACATGAGCATTAAATGACAAAACAAACAAACAAACAATCAAACAAACAAACAGTTTTTGTCACGCACCAGGTCAAATCTCTTAAATATCTTAAGAGAAAACAAGTAGAACAGTATCGGTATTGCTGTACAGGTGAAAATTAAAATATGCTGTAACATATAATTGTACACGATTGGGAAGAGCAGAATTTTTAATGAAGGGCAGACAGCGCTTTTAGGGCCAGCTAAACATTTTTTGCTGTAGCAGGGATGCAGAGCCAAAGCAGGGAGATGATTTGGCAGTATATTGACTGCACGCTTTTATCCTTTCGGCTGCTTAAGTTCTAGCAGAAGTAACTTGAACAGGACTACAGTTTAATACACTAAGGCTTACACAGAAGGTATTATTTTCTCTTTGACAGGGTCCAGTGCTATTTTTACACTGTTTGATAGAGAGCTGCTGTTAGGCCTCGGGGAAGGAATAGCGATTCTTTAAGTAGGGTTTGCCTAACAGCAGCTTCCTCCCTCCTGCCACTTCAACCACCTTCTCCGATATAGGAAACGCCTGGCTCCCCTTTTCCTTTAAAAAATACATGTCGTTAACTATCTCTTCAGTAATCCGCCTAAGAAACCCTGGCTTGTTTGTGCGGGACGCCTAACTATGACACCAGCCGCTCTGTTTGTTAGTCCCTTCCTCCCCACTCCAGTGCCCAGCCTCCCTGCCTCCTCAATCACATGTGTTGTTTCTCATTTAAATGAACAGTTGGATTCTTTTATTTCTTACAAGTGCTGGATTCGCCTTATCGCCCTCATTCCTTTGGGGGTTGCCAATTGGTTTTATCCACGGATGTATCATTTCTCATGCTTCCCTTTTTTCTTACAAAGAGAAAGAACCACTTCGTCAACAAGCCTCTCTGGAGTGGAAGATTAAAAACCTAGACATCACCTACCTTGCAGCGCTACTCCCAACTGGGTTGTGTAAAACTCAATTAAACTTGTCCCCATTGAATACTGCATTACAGTACATTAAACAGAAAATTCTTCAAGCGTGATGACAAAGCTTGAAACCTTGCCTCAAAGCTGTTCCTTGTAGCTTTCTTTAACATTTCAGTCTTTATGGTGCAAGTCTCCCGTTGACACAACTTTAGTCCAGCTATGAAAAATCACAGAGCCCCACAGGGATTAAAAAGGAAAGAGGAGGAGGAAAAAAAAGAAAGAAAGAAAGAAAAAAAAAGAAAACCCTGTCAAAGCTGGTCTTGGCACCTTCCTTAGTGCATCTATTGAAACTATATCGCCAACAGACTAGAACCTGTGAAGTATTAGAGACACCTATGAACAATCTGACAATTTAGAATAACACTATGTTCACTCCATTTGGTTGCCTTTATGCATTTTCTTTTCTCCAAGAGAAACAGGTATTCACAACCTCCCCCAATTAAAAAATTTACATAAAGCCTTAAGGTTGGACCAAAATATGAATTAAGGAAGGGTACAATTCTAGGGGGAAAAAAAAAAAAAAAAAAGATGTCAAGCCAAGAATTACAACCTCCTCTCAAATCCAAGTCAGTGCTTTCTGAGGAAGTATGAATTAAGATCCAAATACAGAGCTGTACCTCACTGTGATGTAAATGAAATACCAAAAACTTGCTGCTAATATTTCAAGTATTAGTTTCTTGCCTTTATGAAACAATGATGACAAGTTTGCCTCAAATTTGTTTCTACCTGAGCTCACACTACTTCTCCAACTAATGACTGGAAAGATTTCAAATTCTAAGAAACTCAAGAATGAGTTGTCCATGGGATAAGTAAGTATTTTGTATTAAAATCTACCAAAGGAAGAGTTATGTATGCTGAAAAAGGAAAAAAAAGAGGGCATCAAATACATTCAGAAAAATTCCCACTTTTCTTACATAAACCTAATGAGATATAGCCATGTTACACGTCAGCACCTCCAAGCATATACAAGAGTTATCAAAAGCCTGACTGAGTAGTTACATTTCAACAATCCATCAGTATACTTCCAAATACTTTATTCTCTTGACTCTTTATAGTGATAGATGTAAAGAGACACGCCAAGTATCCAAATCTTTCCTAAATAATAAGGCTTGAGATGTTTGCTTCTTACCTCCTGCCTTAAAAGCAAGCATACTGTTACTGCACATGTTACAAAGCATTTTAAAAACACTTCCACTCATGAAAAATTTTCCTGCATTTCAGCCACAAATGCTGTAAATCATGCATTCACTATTTGGGCTGCTCAGACGTGAAGAGTACTGTGTAATTCTTTCTCCTTCTTGTGTACTATTACTTCAGTTTATACAAAATATTCTTAGTAGATAATATAAAAAGATTTTGAAGATGCCATATGATATGCATGCTATTGCTCTGCAAAGCTTATTTATTAGTCCAACTATGTGTAGTTAAGTGCTAGATTATCACAGATAGACCACTATATAAGCTCTGAAAAAGAGAGAATGATGCATCCCGTTTTCAAAAGGGAACAAAGGCAAATGTAATTAAGCAACCCACATATTATCAAAATGGTGGGACTCAATTACTTTCGGCAGTTCCTTTTCATCTCCTGAACTCTACGTTAAGTCCTGCGTGGCTTCTCTCCGGTGTTTCAATTTGCCAAAGAGCCCTGCTGGTAATGCAGTATTTAGGATCTACAATGAAGAGATGACAGGGGACTTCTAAGTCCCTGCTGATGACTTACCCTGTCTAGTGACAATTTTTTTCCATCTCTGGGGAGCAGAGTTCAGTATCATTGGGTAGTTAGAATCATGGTATGTTATACATGCTAGAAAGGACTACTCAGAGACTCAGTTCATCCTTTTTTGGACATTTCCTCTATGCACTTGAATCTCTGCAGAGCAGGAAAATGAGGAAAGAAATGAGAACAATGAATGAGGAAAATTATGGGATAGCTCTTTACTCCATTGCACCAGTTTTGTACCAGTAGACACCAATGAAGATAACTGACTGTGATGAAAAAAAAAAAGACAATGCACCAACCAAATGCTATACACTGAAAAGATTTTAAATATCCCAAAACATTAACGGCTGTTTCCTGTGTTAAGGATATAGTCTAACTGGTTCAGTGCTATTGAAAAAGTCCGTTTTCCATAGAAACAACAGTTATGTCAGGATAAAGCAAAATAATATAGTAACCGTACAAGATTATTGAGTTTAAAACTCTTAAGTTGTCTCTAACAATATCAAAGAAAAGTGAGATTGTTTCCTGAGTAAAACTGAATTTTCCTCAGAGCAGAGTTATTTCTTTTTTGTGTCCTCCATTTACAGTACTATTCTACAAAACTCTTTAGCTTAACAAATATTAACCCATTTTCATCAGAGATGCTATATGAAAATAAATAATTGGAAAAGGAATAGCGTACATTTTTTTATTGTGCTCAGCTGGGCATATGTGCCTACTAGCTAATTTTGGGGGGCTACAGCTAATGAATTCATTGCAGTATGAATCACAGGAAACCTTCTACCAGGATCTGACAAGTTGTTACTACGTAAAAGTGACACTGTTTGATAAATCAGGTGTTTGATTTGTGGCATACAGCTAAAATCTGATCAGGCCCTTTCCAAAACACAGAATTAGATTCAGATTTACTGTTAAAAACTGCAGGCTGTTTCTTTTTCGCCAGTAGCCAACTATTAGTAATAGTGGCTGGAGTCTGCCAACTGCAAATGCAAATTGACCCAACTTTTCTCCAGAAAGAAAGAAGGTAAAGAAACTAAGTAAAAATAAAGAATGCTCTTGCATATTAATGGTAGACCGTCAGGCTAATGTGCTCAAAGGAAACCTCAGCTAATCAGCTCCTATTGATTCCTCTATAACACTAACGTCCCAGAGACAACACAAGGGATGTGATACAGCCATACAATACAATACTGACACACAAAAATAGCAGTCCTGAGCTTAAGAATTTCCTTCAATATCTTCAGCTTAAGGACCAACTCTTAGATCTCCCATGTACCAGTTTATCAGCCAAAAAGAATCCCGTTTCAAGAAAATGCTCTTGTTAAGGAAAGTACGTCTCAATGGGTGCTTTTGGAGACTTCTCTGACTCAGGAACTGAACTCTCTCTGTACAATTAGACCTTTGAGTATTCAGCTATTCACGTGTTTAGACTTTGCAATAATTAGCAGCACACAACAAAACTCCAAGTGCTAACATTAGGATCATGCTTCACTTTGCTGAATATGTACATATGTTCTTAAAGAGAAGAAGGTCATATATCAGCTCATCACTTTTTTGGAATCTTCTAGCTGAATAAATTAAAGGATTTTTTTTAGGTGTAATTGATCTGAAATTAATTTTTTCTGCTTAATGTCACTGAGGAGCATTTTTATAAAGGAGAGGAATGGTGTTTTGGAAAGAACAGTTTTTATGACGCTGCGGATCGTTTTTTAAATGTGTCAAAAAAATTCAAGTTGCTCAATGTCCAAAATTAATCCATGTGTTATGTTATGTCCTAGATTATAAAAACAAGATCAAACCAAAGAAACAGAATGCAGAATGTTGCTCCTTTTACATACATTTCTCTAGGACAAAATGAAGACAAAATAAATAACGAATTATAGGAAGTGTATCAGAAAGACAGAGCAGTGCCACACTTATATAAAGCTGATGATCATATTGTGGTAAGCCAGAAAATTGTCATGTTTCACGTGTTACAGTGCAGTGGATGTAATTGAGAAATAGCTTGCGTGTACAAAACCAGCATTCTCTCCTTCACTCACTGCAAAGCTTATGACGTTTAGGGATTTACATAGAAAGTACATAGGAAGAGAAAGAACTGTATTTAAAGAGTCGATCTCAGCAGATCTTCTGAGAGAGTGCAAAGGGCCAAAAGTGGCTTCTATGAAAGCAACAAAACCAGTTCGTTCTTTAAACCATTATTAAAATTTCAATTTTCCCCCTAACTTAGCTAGTTAAACCCAAATAACATACATAATACTTTGCATCACAAACCAGCTTTCTTAGTAAATTGCTCCTGGACCACTGGTCCACGAAAGACTCTCAGGATGGGGTTCTGAATGTATAGCCAATGCTTGTTTAGCCCTAATTAATTTCTACTTTAGGAGGGAATAGAAGATAAAAGTCTTGAAGTCATACTTCAGGCTACACTTTCCACCAAAGTAAGCCACTGAAAAATATCATTGTTTGTGATTTTATACTTCATTTGCTCCAACGATAAATATAATTTAATTGAACCTTAATCATAAAACTGGCTTAGCCTTAGCAATCTGTCAGTCTTATTTTAAATTTTCATTTAACTGTAACTTGAAAATGCATTTAAACCTCACATAATTTAAATCCATTAAAATGCACATGCAGCCACCATAAAAGTGAGCCTGTTCACATTTAAAATAACAGTTTATTAATAGAAGATGCACAGTGATCACTTGATGCCACCCCTCTCATTTCCTAGTGTAAAACAGTTCCCTTTCATCTCAAACTTTAAGTTCAGTCGCCCATCTTATAATATCAGCAAACAGTTTGGCTGGCCAAAGTCACCGTTGTCTCCCCTACGTCTCACATGCTTCTGGTCGTACGTACCTGAATGTTTGTTTCAGCTAACAGACCAACCACAATACTTTGTCTTAGTTTCTGAGTTGAAGGTTAGGGCATATCAGTCACTTCCTGTTAATCCACTGATCCTTGGCTTTCTCAAAAATGTCTTTCGTTTGTTCAGATCTTGAACAATTTGTACACTGTCCTTACTGTTCAATATGCTTCTACCACAGTATTTTTATATATTCAACTGTAAAAGCAAATTTTCAATTTGTGTGTGTTTCTACATCACTACTGTTACAAACAAGAAATCTCCATTCACCAAAATATTATAGAGCCCAGTATGTATTAACTGACTGTGCGCTTCTATTTTTTTAAACAAGAAGTTACAATGGTTACTAAATCCATCTGATTAAGTCTGAATAGACCTCTTTTCTAGTGTTTCTAACACAATCTAACTTTTCAATATTCTTTTTACATTGGTTTGCACTCCCTAAAAAGTCTGTTTTTCCCTGTGTCATCTTCTACTTTCACCACTTTATTGCAAAACTAGCATTCTTCTGTAATTTATAAAGCTAATACTAGCACTTTTCCCAAGCCTTAACAATGTTAGGACTTAGTCTTTCTATCTTATAAAGATATAAAGTCTTTCTATTTTTTCCAAATAATATTTCCTCCCAATGATTATTAACCTGTGATAGTATAATTGTTCAGAATAGCTGGAGTTGCCTATGCAGAAGTTGACACTGCAGCTATAGAAAGAGATTTCAGAACCTTCTGTGCCTTGAGTGAAACACTACCTGAGGCCTGAGGGGTTTTTTTATATATAATATGCATGTATGCATGTATATATGCCTGTATACTATGATATTATCATAGGAAATTATCTTACAGGCAATTTCTGCTCCAGCAACAAACCTTGATTCTGTATGCCACCAACCGATTCGGTCATATGCATCATCACTCAGTTACAGAACACCTCTACTAAATCTGCTTCAACATAGCAACTAGCTTCAAATATCACAATTCGGGCACACTCTAGCATAGATTTCTGTTTGTCAGCATCACACTGCCCCACATGCTCTGACGGACTGAAACTGAAACAAGAAAGAAAAAATGAAATCTGAAACAGTTTTTTTTTTTTTCTCTTCTTTTTTTAACACCAAAACAAATCACGTTTTAAGAAAGCTTCTAAGTACTTTCCGTGTCTGCAGTAATAGGGGTTCATTCCTTAGATACTAAACACACATCGAAGCAGGTTGCAGCTTGTCCATACTTTCTTCAGTTCTCTTCAGAGAAGACTAGAACAGTGGGAAGGCTGAGGGATGCCCCAGCACTGGTGAGGAGAAGGGCAGCTGCAGGCAGTGGGAGCATCCTGCCTCCTTTGCAAGGGGGACTGCAAGGAGGGACTCCTGTATTTTGCGCCACGCTGGAGTTCCTTCTCTAACCTCCACTCTCCCTCCTCCCCATATCACTATACACACTTCATAACCTGCCAAAAAAACCAGGGTGCAACTGCCATTGCATTAGGAAAAATGGATGTGGTCCCCAGTGCTGGCCTCAGCGCGACGGTGGCCTCTGTCTACAGTAGGGAGCAGTGCTGGAATGCCGTGGGAGGACAGAAATGCTGACATTGATCTTTGGATCAGAGAGTACACAGATTGATCCCCAGGATCAATAGAGAGGTCAGGATTCAGTCACACATGATCTCTAGCTACAGCTCTTAAGTAATTTCTGGAAGACAATGGAGGGAGATGTATGGATGGATGTGACCGAGGGTTGCATCTTGATCCCAATTTCTGTTTAAGGAAACCTACACACCAGAAGAGCTTTTTTCAATTGCTTTCAGTTCTGAATACATTTTCCTGAGCATAAAAATATCTCAGTGTCCTTGGTATTGCAAGAGGAGCTATCCATTTCTTTTAACATACACATTGTTTTTATACTTCTCTAATTTCAAGAAGTCTCTTTAAGCTCCTAAATTAACAATGATGACAAAAATGAGCACAGATTGCTTTTAAAAGTAACACAGATTCTAAGTATCATCAATAAATAAATGAGGCAGGATCCAAAATATGGCTAGGGAATTTGAGAGGAGAGAACTGCTGGCTGTGCCATTGCCTGTGTAAGCAAGCACAGCAATCACCTGCTGGAGTCTCCAGAGTAACAAGAATAGGAGCTTAGGGACCTAAGAATAAATCACTGGCTTGCAGGTCAATTAAGCAGCCAACAGACACTTGAATTCCACCCCTTGTGCCATAATAACGGCCTTGCTTGTAAGCAGCTAGAGTCAAAACACATCCAACATGATTTTAACATTGTGTTCCAGGCAGTCCAGCTCTACAGCCCACTTGGACATCATGCCTGCACATCACACAGGTTTTCCTGGGAGCTTGGCACCTTCAATGCTACGAAAGAGTCCCCTGAATTATTACCATCAGGCTTAATCCATTTAGAGGTAAGGGGCACAGAAATCTCACACTGCACTGTAAGTTATACACAGAACCACCTCGAATGGGGGACGAATATATTTCTACATATTTTAGCTTTTGCTTTTATATGCCACACCATTCGTTTGCCTTGTATTACAAATACACAGTAGGAGTATTTGATAGGAATCACCGTAAAACAGGCTGCAGATGAATCCAGCCGTGTTTCCTCCCATACAGACATTTTATACTCAGCACCAATGGAGCTGCCTGAAAAGAAGGACCAAGGTTTGATTTTAGGCTTCTAGGTCATGGTTTCACCTTGACAACAGCTCTTTCATTTCAAGCAGTAACATTGCCAGGATCCCTAAGGTGTTTTCATTTTTGTCAAGAAGTGTAGAAAAAAGAAAAAAAAATAGTATGAAAAAATGATAAATCTTAATTCACAAGCTGCAGGACTATCTCTGTGTCTCCAGCACAAAACTTCAAATCCAATCCAGGACCTGGATGTGTATTAGAAGGCTGCAGATTTAAACCTTGTCCACCATGATCAAACTGGATTTATGGAGCATCATAACTCTCCAGACACCATCCAGCAGCTTATTAATTTAATAGACTTCTGTCCATTCCATGATGTTCCTGCCCTGACAGTCTCTCAAGATAAGGCGAAAGCCTTTTGACAGGACAGAGTGCATATATATTTTCTTCTGTTTTCTTGTGGATGGGGTTGTCGACAACTTGAAATGTGTGGCTCAGCAAATTTGGGGGCTTTTTTTCTTCCTTCTTGCTTTGCAGGGAAGATGACAGAGGTAACGCTACCATAAGCCACAGGGGTCACAAGGTTTACTGCAGTCCTCAATTTTTATTTGGTGTAATGGATGGAAAAAAAATAATTTAATTAAGAAGAAAATAAAACACATTTAGCATCTATGTCATATCCTGAAAATAATGACAACATTTTTCTTAAAATGATTTTTAAATGACTGATTCTACTGCAATTGACTTAGAAAAATGAGGGACAAATACATATCTTGAAAAATAAAATCTCTGCATGATGTTTGCATATATTTTTGCCAGTGGTCTGAATGGCTGAAGCAATGTTTCTTTTCACATGGTCCCAGTGTGAAGTACATACTGGGCTTCTTTTCCATCCTGAACATGTTCTCATAGGTGAGTGTTAGACTCAGTTCTAAGTATAATTCTGTGCAAATCATGTCAGTATTCTGTTTATTTCCTTGCCTCCTCAAATGAAAAAGAATTCCAACTTCAAACTATGAAATAAACTACACAATAAGTGACAAAAAGAACACAAGAAAAAACCCCAAACCAACGTACATATGAGAACAACCTAAAAATACCGCTTGGCTGCTATGTAAATGAAATGCACTAATAATGAACAACTACAGGCTTAGAATTTAGAGGGCATGTAATAATTCACTGTATGCTATTATATGCATATTATACTAATTCCATAAAGATGCATTAAATAATGTTTTTCTTGTAGATAATTAAGACCATATACAAGGCCCTGACCTCTAAACTCCCTAAAGCAGATAATCCCCCATTGGATCTATTTGCATAGGTAAAAAATAAAAATAAGGGAAAAGTACAATCCTGCTTTGTGAGTTCTTTGAAGCTGAATTGTGTCTGAATTAAGTCCACAACACTGTGTCTGCCATCAGCAAGCAATAAGTATCACTAGTCACGGGGACAAAATATTTTCTCCTTCTGTGGCCAGCGAGTAAAGTAGCAGGACTAATGTGCAACAGTTTCGTTTGCAACAGTATCATTAGGCATCCTGCCTTCTCAATATCCCTGCAAAACCAAACGTGAATCATGCCATCTACCTGCCTACCAATCATGTCTTTATATCTGTATCCATGACACTTTCTTCCAATGACTGTGAATGTATATTGCCCTTGTACAGATACTATTTTATGTAAGCATTATACACATAATCATGCTTCTCTTGAGAAATATTTTGCAATTTTTCAGTGTTATGGAAAAAACGTAAAATAAGCTCTTCCACAGACCTTTGATATTAGTATAAGCGTCACATGCATTTTGTTAAAAACTCAGATTTTTTTGTCAGTGGGTACAAAGAAAGAACAAAAACCTGTAGCACCACCAAGGGCTTCAGCACATTGTTTAGCTAATGGAGGCATCCAGCCGGACAGCAGATACTGCCGTTTTCTGACTGTCCACATGGAACAGACTAAGTAAATTCACTCGATTTGCTTGTAATAGTATGTGGAAAGAAGCCCCTTGCAACCTAAAATATATGCCCCAAGTTAACCTTTGGCCTATTAAACAACTTGTTCTCTGACCCAAAACAATATATATTCTAATGCAGCAGTATTTAAACTCCTTATGATGTTTGACCTGTATCTCATTAGGGTCTCTGATGCTATGTCTGTGGTGCAATGTACCATTACATTGCCTGAAGTTGCAGGAAAAAAAGTATTTACTGGATGAAAACTCATTAGCGGGGGAAAACATGGTATCAAGGATCTCACAGAACAATTAAGAAAAGTAATCCTCTGTCACTAAGGAAAAATTTAAGAACCCTTTTGTTGCAACAACTGACTTTTCCTATATGTTAAAAAATAAGACTATTTTAAATTAGCAAAATTAATTAAAAATTGCCCTCAATTCTTACTAGTAATTTTGTGTAACTCTTTTGCAGCATTTATATCTTCAACGCATGGCACACACATCAGCTAAAGAACTCATCCCAGTACCAGGAAAGGAAGTAAACAGTTATCTATTTACCGACTTAAAATAAGTCAGCCCCTGGGCCAGGCGGCCAGGGGAAGCCCTGGGAGAGCCGAGCACAGAGCCCTCTGCTTCCAGCCCCGACTTCTGCTCTGCCCTCTCCCGTGTGCTCCCTCTCCTCCAGTTTCTATTTATAAATTAGCTACATGACACAGTTTCAGTGTGGGCAGCTGTCATTTTAACTAATCTCATCCTGTAAATCCACCCTAGCAGGCTTGTCCTCTATTGTGATTGGAGAACAGACTTTTTTGGGCAGCTTTCAAAAGCAGCATCTGTTTGAGCAAGCACCCATCCCTTAGCTGTGCAGAGAAGCGCTCCCCCGAATTCCCCCCCCCCCCCCCCCAGCAGTTTTGTGTTCACCAAAAGAAAATGACAATTCTCGGATCTCACCCTTAGGCAACATCCTGCCTAGCCAGGATTTTCTTATAGTCTCTCAGTGGGCACTGACTGTGATTTCACTTACGGAGGGATGGAGGCTTTTTATGGCGTTCGGTATCATGTGTCCGCTCCACCGGGACAATTAACAGGGCCATCCTGTGGAATTACTTACGAAGATGTCACGCGGTGCCTGTGGAACCGCGCTGGGGCGAGGACGGGTTTTTCTCCTCCCGCATCCTCTCAGAAATAACAAAGGGCATAAACTACTCAGTGCGGCCAGGCAGAGGAGGAAATAACATCAGTAAATCACTACTGGAAATGCAAAACCAAACACTGCCTCACGCGAAATGAGATGACGGACGGCTCGAGAAGTGTGCGAGTCGCTGCCGGCTGCCGGCTCCTTTTTGGCAGCTGTACCCGACCCTATCCCGCCGCCCCGTCCACCAGCACCCGTCCCTCTCCCTCCGAAGGGCAGCCTGAGAAGCAGCCATTTTCTGATTTGGGGTTTTGCAGCAGAAGACGTGCCCCGCAGCTGCCACCCGGCCGGGCAGCGTGCTCGGTGGTACGCAACGCAACCCAACTGGCCCAGACACACGTTAAACATGTTGGTTTTCCTGCACAGAGTTATCCTGTGGTGCTCTGCAATCAATTACTGTTATACCACCATCATTAATAATTTTCTTAATGAAAATGATTCTGTTGATCTCCGTTGTATTTTAATTATCAGAGTTAAGCATAATTACACTGCAGCTCTGAGCTGGCATGTAGACTCCTTTAGGGCGCAATTTTGTTTTAACACACTGATAATGTAATTTTACATTGTGTCAGTTGTTTAGTTATTATCCAGTCGTACAATTCCGCTGTATTCCTGATAACAGATAATAACCTTAGCACCTCCTATATCCTGAAGTCATTTAAAAAGCAATATTGGAATTTCACAACTAGCTAACTTAATCGCCTTATGATTTTATAATTCCCACAGCTAAATATTTGTACAGACACCCTGTTTTAACAATGCCACTAAACATACGGTATCCATACATTTCACATAAATGGCTTAAATAATATCTAGAAAAATGTCTGTTACATGAGCATGGTTTTCAGTCTGTGCAACTGTATTTTTTACACCGTTTCTATTCTATTCAGTCATAATTCATTTTTTAAAATCTCTTACAGTCCCAGTGGAAGATTTGCAGTTAATACCCCAGCCCCCTCCTAGGTTGTGGGGGGACTCCTACCTCTGGGCTTAGAGATTTACCAAGTCTGGTGCACAACTCTGTTAGGTACGAATGCTTCTCAAGTATGCTGTGTTGAGATGAACATACAGTTCATGCATTAATACTTCCCACCATGTATCTTGCTTGAATTACTGAAACTCTGTAGCTGGTTTTTTTGGAAAGAACATATTTATAATTCCAGATAAGCTATGATTCCTAAAATCTGTCTCTAAATTTTCAGTTACTGTTTCTAGGACATCTCTTAAATTATTTAATAGACTATTTTTGCAACGTGAGAGAAGTTTGACATAAATATTAGAACAAAAAGAGCATATCTTTTAAGTTTACAGTTGTAAAAGTTTCCTTTCAAAAAAATAGAATGGGGTAATGGCACATGCCATGAGTAGCCAGCTTGCAGCCGAGCTTGTAAAAAGGGATACTAATGAACTGTTTTTCCCTTTTCTAATTTGTCCTAGTATTGGGGGAATGTAGTTATAAAAAATACAGATAGAATTAAGTGATGCTAGACTAAATAGAATTAATTTCAAATACTTAATAGTTATTTCATAGCTATTCACTCTGAATGTACTCTGATGTATGATTTTAAATAACCGGTTTCTTAATCTAACAATTTATACAGAAAATTAATTGTGGTTCCACTGTAATAGCTTAGCAATATAATCCTATATATGTACATCATATATATACACATACGTGCATGCACACACACTTTTTGTGTTTGCTTGCCTAGGGAAAATATTTTATGGAGAGTTTTGAAAGCAAATAGGGAGTTAGCTGGCCAGCTCAGATTCATTTTCAATAAGTAACTACATGCCAGACTCCTCCCTGTGATTATTGCATGTGCAATACATGGGTGAATACAGTGCCCACAGCCTTTAGTGAACTGGAAGTCAGGCTGACATTACTGTACTCTCCTGAAAGATCTGGGGAAAATTCTGCTCTCAAAGATATCATTGTAATAAGCTAAAAGGGAATATGGCAAGTGCTTCTGAGTCAGCAACTGATTGACCAGTAACATGTACTGCTAGCCAATTCTTAAACTTCTTTTCCTCTTAGAAATGTGCCAATTTACCCCACTCATCTTGGGTATAGTAGGGAAAACAGCTCCCAGGGGACCAACTCTGCTATGTGTACAATTCCACACATTTGTTCAGCTAATTGCTTTCAGGAATAACAATGTATTGCTAAGCAAACTAACAAAATTATACACAGCAACTACAACATAACATCGAATTACAACTACATGCCAGCTGACACCGATTCATTAGAAGTAATGGCACTGTAGGAGACAGAAAGCTAACACAAATCAAGGCAATGTAATCTGGAATGATGAGATACAAATTGAAGGAAGAAACATTATTCTATTTATTTATTTTACCATCTTCTATTTGACATTGTTTTGCGATCTGAGCCAATTAATCTTTCTAGCACAAAAATCCCAGCAGAGCTCAAGGCAAGTGTAGGTGCTTAATGAATGACAGAGCAGCCAACTCAAAGTGCAAAGAGATGAACAGAATGAAGTGAAGTTAAAGCATATGTACAACTTATTTCCCACAAAAGTTTAGTGAAGTAGCAGGTTCTTAACGTGTATTTATAAATTAGGGCTTAAGTTTACCCTCAACTTTAGTTCTAGTACGCATCTGCAGTAGAGATAACAGAATTCACCTTGAGCACTGTATGACTGTCTCGCAATACCTTGTTAACCGAGTGCTAAAATAACCAGCATCATCAATGAAACAAAATCGAGTACATTTGAATGAAAAGACTAAGATTCTGGGCTACACAGACTGCATGAAATTGAAGAAAGTTTTTAGTATTTGAAAAAAAAAATCATATTTTAATAGATTCAATCAGACAGATAGCACTGAAACTGTCTAATGAATTAGTTAGTGTTTGTAAAGTACTTTGAAGATGAAAAGTCTTACTAGTATATATGTGCTAAGTATTATTATAATTACAGAAAGAATGTAATACTTGATAAGACACCATCCTGTGGGAATTTGCAGAAGCTGTATTTTGGAGTGAAAATAATTTCCCATTACATTAAAAAGTTGTTGCAGAAAAGTTTGCCTGTGAGTCTTCAATACTACAAATAGCAAACTGCAGCTCTGGCTTCACAAGAAAAGCTTTACTGTTACTCAAGAGCCTTTTGCTGCAGCTTCCACTTGGGCAGCAATCAGCAAGCTGCGAAGGAAGGGCAGCTCAACCCTTTTTAGATCTGAGCCCAGTTCTCTAGTACTGCAGGTGTTTCAGGTTGCAGAATGACTGTGTTGGCATTCTGTAATTATAATAGAAAGAATTTATAAGACCCTGGTGTGCAACTCATTTTTAACATGCAAATTCCCTGTTTTCAGCGTTTCAACTTTCAAAGGCTTGTGGCAGTTTAAAAGCAATCCTCTTATAAGTGTATAAATTGCAATGATTATAGGAACAAGTTGTAATTGTTTCTAGTAAGTTTTTAGGAGTCTTTGATGTTATGATTAGTGTTTTGTATGT
The DNA here is from genome assembly GCF_900496995.4 of Aquila chrysaetos chrysaetos. Lineage (NCBI taxonomy): Eukaryota > Metazoa > Chordata > Aves > Accipitriformes > Accipitridae > Aquila > Aquila chrysaetos. Next base: position 21,322,865 of record NC_044007.1, read on the forward strand.
TAATATATTGATATGGGTGCTTATTTGCCTGGATGCTTGTATGCTGAAATGGTCACTAGGTTGCCTCAGCAAACAATCTTTGATCTCAGTAGGTCTGTTTGGTTAGAAATAAAACCTAAAAGAAATTAAACAAGAACAGTGCATGTTCTGAAGTATTCACAAAGTGCTGAGATTTGTGATTGAAACACAAGGAAGGAAAGTCATAGTTTTGCAACCTGATCTTCAGGGGGAATGCCAAAACCAGCTACACTAAATAAGTTATTCTTGTTCCATCTACTTAAGTGGTGGGTTTTTTGGTGTTTTTTTTCTAAACATACTGTAATGATACCATAATCACATTTACAGAGCTTTCACAGTGACTGACCAAACAACGTGGCGCATAGTCCATGGCACTACGGACTGAACCCAAGGCTCTTTGGGTTTGTTCAAGATGCAAGACAAAAGCCTTTGCATCTTGAACCAAAGTAGCTGTTAGATGTGGTAGATTAGTGTCATGGTTGGGGGGCCCTCGTAAGAACTCATACTGACTTGAGTAAATCTGACAATTCACATAAGACAGAAAGATGTGAAGCATCATCACATCATGCCACTACACAGAGACTGGAATGTCAGAGGTGACAACCCTGAAATCCAGTTCCAGTTATCTTCTGTTACCATGCTGACATGAAGTCTTATCGTAGTCCAATCAAGTTCGCATTCTTCTTATAAAACCAAATTTCAGTTAGTAGTCTACAATGTAATGTAACATGAAGAAATGCTATCCAGTATATCCAATAAAATGTCAGAAAGAATTCACCTATTTAAAGCATATAGATTTTACTGATGTTTCCCAAGAGGCACTAACTCTCAGAGAGAAATGGATGGTATGTCTTATGTCAGCTGACGTTCTTCTGTGTTTATAAAGCATTTAGTACACTACAGACACCATGTGGGTTTTTTATATCATTAAAAGGAAGAAAAAAAAAGTGCAAAACCAGAACATGGTAGGAAAACGGGAATGAAAACTGTTCCAACTTTAAGGGGAGACAAACTACTTCATTTTCCTGTTACGCAACAGGTATATTTTTATCTCGGTACCTTACACAAGAAAGTAGAGAAAAAAAATCGGCTTGTGTTTACCTTTGCTGTACACAATGCAGTTGTTTTTGTTGTCTTCTACTCCTTGCCAAGTCACATCCAGCAACCACTTGGGGCCAGCAGTCAGTGCCATAGGGACTGAAGCCTTTGTCTTCTGTAGGAAGGATGATAACAAACAGATGCCATTTGCTTGCCTTGATTAAGAACTTGAATAATAATAGTAATAATCATTTTATTTGCAAACAACAAAATCTCCAAACCCATAAGCCAAGGTCTTATTCCCCTGCCTCAGGATTTTTTTTTAAGAAGACACAAGCAGTAAGCTTTAGTTCTTTCATTGATTGAATGGTGAAACTATTATCAAGGATTTTTCCGAATGATATTGGATCAGATCTCCAAGATTAAGCAGATCTCTGGCGGCTGAGAATTATAAAGGGAATGCAGATGACTTTCACAGAAAAAAGCCAAGTGTTTAGAAGTGAACTTTAGCCACATTGTACTTCATTATCAATGTGATCTCACTATTTCCTGAAACAGACAGGAAAGAATTTAAAGAATTGGTATCCATTTCAAAGATCTGTCCTGGGTAACATTTGTATTATCATAGGAAATTGTTCTGAATGGATAATGGAATTTTTCCCCTTTTGCTAAGTGTTGATGTGTGATTTTACTATGTCTGAAATAATAATAATGCTAATGATTCACTGCACTTTGTCTCCAAAAAGACTATAAAAGAAATTGTATTAATAAATTAAAAGGCACAAAAGTAAAGCATGACATCCATTGCACCTGAAAGGCATGCAGGCAAGGAGATGCACATTTAACAAAACCATCTCCTGTGTATATTTCATATTCTATATTTAGAGAATTTGGTATTTGAGGAGATAAGGTAAAGGCTTCAAATTTATTAACACTTAACTCCTTCTACTAATCAAATGGCAAAACCCCTGTGGGTAATCCTGAGTTTGTCAGTACGTGGCACTGAGATGCCACTTAGACTTCTATCATTCACAGTTCTTTTTCTTTGCATCAAGCATGAAACCACAACAGAGAGTACAAAGTACAACAGTCACCATGTAACTTCTTTTTTTTTCCCGGGATATAATTCTGTCCAAGACATTCTAACCTTACCTAAGAGAATTTGATTAATTATTTTTATATTCCACCAGTAATTCTCTAGTTGGCTCCAGCTATGTTCTATTGCAATATTCTGTATGATTAAGGGAGTTAGTTAAAAAATTTTAAGATACACAAAATCATGTATTTACATGGACATTCCAGATGCGTTGGCCAGATTTATTATCTATGACTGTTCTAGAAATGTAGTGAAGTATATTAAGGTTTACCACAGAACATACTACATTCCCAAAATATGCATGAAAATATTTATTGAAAATAAGATATTTAAAATATTTTAGTTTTATAAGATTAAATTCATAATCTTATATAAGATATATTTAATATAATTTACGATATACCAATATTTTAATAATGATAGAAAAAGACACATTGAATGTTACAGTTCTTCATATTTTGGTTTTTTGATCTGTTTATTCTCTAATACTGTTTTATCAAATATAATATTTCTTGCTTAGTTTGCATTTCATATTTTGCATTTTTCATACAAATGTTTATGCATAAGTCACAGCTCTTCTGCATGCACTCCATGACATTATTCATCTTCCAGAAGTGTTGGGAAAAACAGATATAATTGAAGAGTGAAATTAGTAAAAAGGAACATAACAGCTAGCAACAATATACCTACCTAGTGTAAAAATACTGCAACCAGAGACATGCAATGTCAATTCCTAATACTGCTTTTTCTGCTGGAAGTTGCAGAAAGTGTGTTTGCTTATATGAAGTATTACAAGAGTCAACCTGTCCTGGTTTCAGCTGGGATAGAGTTAATTTTCTTCCTAGTAGCTGGTATAGTGCTGCATTTTGGATTTAGGATGAGAATAAGAAGAATGTTGATAACACACCGATGTTGTAGTTGTTGCTAAGCAGTGTTTACACAAAGTCAAGGACTCCTGAGCCATACTGTCCTGCCAGTGAGAAGGCAGGGAGGTGGGGAGCACAAGAAGTTGGGAGGGGACACAGCCAGGACAGCTGACCCAAACTGGCAAAAGGGATATTTCATACCATATCACGTCATGCTCAGTATATAAACTAGGGGGAAAGCTGGCCAGGGGCTGCTGCTCAGGAACTGGCTGGGCATCAAGTCAGCGGGTGGTGAGCAATTGCATTGTGCATCACTTGTATATTCTAATTATTTTTTTGTTATTATTATTACTACTATTACTACTATTATTATTTTCTCTTCCTTTTCTGTCCTATTAAAATATCTTTATCTCAACCCACGAATTTACTTTTTTTTCTGATTCTCTCCCCCATCCCACTGGGGCAGGGGGAGTGAGCAAACAGCTGTGTGGTGTTTAGTTGCCTGCTGGGTTAAACCACGACACAACCCAGCTGCATGCATTTGAAGTCTGAATTTAAATTCTGATTTCTAATTGGCCAATAAACAAGACAATTTTTTTTTTTAATTTGGTTAAGTTCATATATAAATTATCAAGAAGCCTGATATTACCAATTATGAAATCAGTGCAAAGTATTTACATATGGACTGCACAAAAAATAATGATGTAAATGAGACATGAGCTGAAAAAGATCTGCAAGAGATGAGATGAGAGGTAATCAAAGTATCATCTCTATCTTCTATTACAGAAAACTCTAGACTTTAGTGTCATTTACACCAAAACAGCGCTATGGCTGCTATGTACACAAAGAAGAGTGGCTATTCTTCATGTAGCTGAGAATCATACCCATATTAAATACAAGCTTTAGCATGAATGTTAGCATGACTGCATAGCAATAATGAAGAGGAGGACCAGGACATGTTCCTACCACATGCTGGATTTCTCCAACTGCCATTTCAGTCAAGCCTTTAACATGTTTTTTGTGCTTATACATGCTCTCAGTCTCTGGTAATCCCAAGCACAATCCAAAGACAGTGCAATATTATCCAGGTAGTGGACTTTTCCAAGTACACCGTAAAAGATTAAGACATTCAAACAAGTCTTTTTCTTAAAGTTGGAGGCCAAGTTAAAAAACAAAACAAACCAAAAGTCTATCTTCTAAGTGCAGAAGGGATCATTATTTAACTTTCACAAGATCTAATTCCTATTTCTGGTTTTCTTCTTACCAGACATCTGACATTTCACTGTGTCTCTCCTGTCTGTAAGGGTATTATTTGCATTAAGGTGGTATCAAAAAGCCTCAAATGATATCAGGATCTTCTTGTGCTGGGCAATAGTTTTTATCTACAAAGACAGGACAAATAATATGTCCTGGGAAGGGATTATACTTAACCACATACTTCTGAGGAAGAAATGAGATCCAGAGATACCATTTGACTTTCTCATGGAGATTAATTTCTCCTTTAGTAAGTGCAATGATTATAGGCTTAGTCCCAGGCCACCATCCCTGTTTCTTCTAGACAACAAGAGGAGCCCAAGCTGGTGCCTCATCCCTTGTGAGGTGAAGCAGCAGCAGGTAGACTGAGCACCAGCAGTCAGGACGTGAGTCTGCTTTGCCGTCCCCCATTCACAGAGCTTTTTTGGAACTGAAAGAACTACACGGAGATCGCTAGATTAGCTTCCAGGTCGGCTTGGCAGTAAAACTTGTAATCAGTTCAGCAGCTGTGAGTGGTCTCTAGGCACCAGAGATAGGCTGGAGGCAGCACTGGGTGTTTTCGTCTCACAGCTCTGCTAGCCCAGAAGAGCCGGTGGACACCTCAAAAGAATTTCCCATTCTCCCATAGCTCCGCTCCCAAGCTGCACAGATATGTAAATAAACTTCATTTAATATGAAAGCAAAACTTCACAAGGCTGCTTGTAAAGCTTGGCAGCTCCACTAAGGGAGACGGGCAATGGCTTTTCCTTGAAGTACCTCACAGGCATATTGTGTGAGCTGTTAGATGAGTCAGGACCACCACAGCAGTTTTTGGGGTCTGGCATCCTGTGAGGTTCACACGTTCATAAGAAGTGTTCACCACTGACAAAGGCTTGCTCTTGTTGTGCCTTATTACATAGTAAGAATTGAAGCAAGCCTGCTGATTCAGGAAAGGCCATTTCCCTAAAATGGTTAAAATGAAAAGACCCCAGTCCAAGATAACAAGAAGCCATGGTTAAATCAGTCATGCCTTTATCACCTCAAGATTAGACTACTGCAATGCGCTATACCTGAGGCTACATTTTAAATCCATTTGAAAGCTGAAGCTGGTGCAGAATGCAGCAACCCGCTCGTAAAGCAGGATATCGTGCTTTGAGCGCATTACACCAGTGCTTTTTAATCTTCACTAAGTGTCTGTGGGATTTAAAGCACTGGTTACAACCTGTGAAGCCTGGGACCTGCCTGTTTGAGATACCTAATTGAGACCTGCCAGGTCCGTGCCCCAACCGTACAACCACAGCTGAGATCCACGGAGGAACATGAAAAAGGGCTTTCTTGGCTTGACACAGAAGAAACTCTTGGCAGGGCAACATGTTCTTCACGACAGCTCTTTAGCTTTGGGACACCATCCCACTTGAAGTAAAGTATGTTCATGTTCTGACTCTCACAGAGTACTATGAAAATCATTCTGTAATTCATAAGGTGTATTTGTCGTACTGTAACATTTAGTTGGTCATGCCCAAAATAGTGGTGGTGGTGGGAGGTGTTAGCTACTTTATGCTATGGTTTTTTTGCAGTGCTGTTAGGAATATCTCTAGCTTAAGAAAGATACCTTTTTACAAAAAAAGCTTTCTTGACACAGAAGCAACAATATTACAGCTGCTTAAAAATAAGACTTCAAAAACCAAACAAAATTTTATTTCTCCCTCCAAAAGAACTGCTACAAATTTCTCAAAAGCTTACAAAACATTCTGCCTACTTCCTAAGTATAATCATAGGGACCTGCTAACAAGGGTGTCCATAAAATGGGGCTGTACAATACTAACCTCACATTTTGGAAACAAGGGCACATTATAGAACCACAACATTGTTCACTGCTCTACAATAGGTAGAGTGTGTATTCTACACTTCAATAATTTTTACCTGAAAATGCAATTTCTGCTAATGTCTTCATGCCATAACTAGACAAATTTGACAAGGACAAACAGGGTCAAAACTGCGATCTCTCAGGGAACAATTAGAATCAGCTAATGAGGATAAAAGAGGTCAGGCAGGCATCCACTTTTCACGAACCTTTGAAGCAACTGGACAAACAAGGGAGGTAACCCTCAATAAATGTTTACATTCAGTCAAGAGGTTAATGGAGATAAAAATAGCCATCACAGCAGGCCGAAAATAGTTTTGCACCCTTGCTAAAAGGAATCAGTGCTGACAAGTAACATTAGATGGGCTCTTCCCTGCAAAGATATGTAACATATGATGTGTGTGGCCTGGCAGAAACTTGAGGAAACCCCCATGCTGAAGAGAAATACGGTATGAGCAAGTTGTTTGAAATATATGAAATTCTGATGTCAAATGCCGATTGTTGCTAGCTGTTTCCAAAGAAGCTGTGCCAGAGCAAGAAATAGGTACTGAGCTGATGTTCAGTAAGTCGCTGTGACACGACCCTCCTGTCCCAGGCATGGTGTTCCAAAAAGTGCTCAACATTATTTAAGGAGCTGTACCATTCACTGAAAAATCACTAAATTTCTATCTTTACCTTTTTTTTTTCTTCAAGCAGTACAGGCCTCCGTAATGTCAAAACTACTTCCTTAACGTACTTTCACCAAAACAGAGGAAAGTTGCTGGAGACTGAAGATACTTAAGGGCTTTGCTTCTCACTGTATTTTGGTTCCCACAAACAGATTTTCTTTCTAAATCTTCCAAAGAGCCTGAGTCCCCATGAAAGATACAGAACATTACCAAAATGTCTTCGTGCCCTTGGAGAAAGTTCTCATGCCCTACTCTGCAGCGTTACTTTATATAGCCAATTAAAAACAAGACTGTACTGGGAGAAGAGCTGTAAATATACCTCAGGTGACTTCAGATATGAGTCTGGGATAGTAAAACACTAGTTAATACACCGACGGAGGTTTCTACTTCGAAATTCAATTTAAATTCAATTTGATCATCACAGGGTTGATGTACCTTCTGACATGCTGAAACTGCAGAACATACCCTTTTGAGAGGTTAAGTTCACCTTTGGTGGTCACCATACTCAATACAGCAAAACTTTATAAACTCATCAAATCAGTTCAGTTGGGAAGGTCTCCCAGGGGGTCATTCTGGACCGACCAATAACAGAGAGTTGCATAGGTCTCAAACTATCCCTAATTATGTTTTAAGATGTTTTTGAATAATAAGAATAGTGGTAGCTCCACTTCATCACCTCACGCTTACATTGACTGTCTCAATGTATTTATCATATAACTGATTACAAATTCATCAAGCCCTAAGACAAGCCGATCCGAACAGCCCAGAGGACAGACACAGACCATCATTTTGTTGTCGATTCGTGTGCAGTTAGCTGGACTGTCTTTCAATTTCTGTAGCTTCCCTGAAAACTCTTATCTTTTTCCAAGGAGGATTCAGTCTTGGAAAAATATTTATCTCAAGGGCTTCTCTGGAAACCCTGCCAGTCAAGGTCTGTGGCACCACAGTGCCACGGCTTTCTTTGCTAGACATGCAGAGGCAACTCCTCTCCACTCAGATGAGATTGGAGATGTCAGGAGGTTTTCGGTGCCATGGTTCCATGCTGATGACAAACATCACCAAATAAGGCAAAGACACAGCAGTCTCCAGCCTATAAACACCTACTCTGGAACTGTACAATTGCAACAGGATTTCAGTTTTCACAGCCCCCAGTATGTCTGTCAGTGAGATCTTAAACCAAATGCAAGAGAAATTTTGCAATCCTTAGTCCTTGTGGTTGAAAAAAAAATATATTTTGAAACCCTGATATAAACGTAATAGATGCAGTTAATTTCACCTAAATCTGCAGACAGCCTGGGATAACTGTTTTAGTCACTACTTTACAGTTTTATGGGATCCAGTGTTTCAGTATCATCCATCAGATGCTTGTCTTATGGCTAAATGAAAAGAGTATAAGAACCTGTTTACCTGCACAGTGTTCTGGCACGCTAACTGGCAGAAAGACAGACAGACAAATTGTTGCTTGTGATGGGCCATGAAACTAGTGGTGGAGAAAAGAAGGAGGGGTCAGTGTTACTTCCCAGTATTCTGGACAAGGTGGGAGGAAAAAAGTCCTCACATGTCTTCTGCCCAGGACTCTGGATTCTCATTATGTAGCGTTAGTGGTTAATATGGCAGTGCTGCACCTGCGGACTGGCTGGTCGTGAATCAATTTGCATCATTCCTAGTCTACAATGCATTACATCGGCTATTTATTTTGTGATTCCACTTACCTGAAAAGGGAGTCTCTTCATGGGTGCGTTGGGTTTTTTTGGTGATAGTAGAAGAAAAAGAATTGGTAACATCTGAAGAGGCTGTGGTCAAACCAAAGCCTTTAAATGTTTCAAACACAAAAAAGAAGAAAAAAGCCAAAACAAAAAACCTCAATAAACAAAACCCCCCAAAACCCCCAAGTGTACACAGAGATGGAATCCCAAAAGGCAGCTGGGATTCCCTGCATCTGAGAAACCTGCTGCTTACTGCAAGAGATCATCACTTGTCAAGTGACAAAACTGCACATACATTTCATCATATAGCCACAAACCTAAAGCAGACCAAAGAAAATGTTCAAACAAAAAAATACACCCTAGGTCTGTTTATATTTTCCAACATTTGTCATGACTTCAATATGATTCCAAATTTTTTATTAATATCAAATATGCCTGCTGATGAATGTCCCTAATGGAAACCAAATGTATGCTAAACATTGAGATCATTTCATGTTACCTAGCTAGAATGCATTTTTTTCAAATCTATAAAATAAACATAAATCAGATCTCACTGTAACTTAGGTAAAAAAAGATACCACACAGACACACTCCCATGAGAAAAGACACTGAAATCAGCAGTCACCCACTGCCACCATCAGAGGAGCAAGAAACTGAAGATGTGCCCACACTGCAAACACACCAAACACCAAGTCTGAGTTTGTCAAGTCTGTCAAAAGAAACTTTAGCTTGTTCTATTTAACCCAGGATACCCTTGGAACCCATCTTCAAGCTCTTCCCCAGAACTAGGAAGGTTTAAAATAATTCATCCAGATTCTGGAGCACTTGGTCCTCGCTGAGGGTCCCAGCGATTCCTTCTGGCTGCTTGCCATGTGGTCCTGAAGAAGGTGACCACCAACTGATAGGAACATGAATGGAGAAGCTGGAAACTGGACCTCTGAACACTCCGTGAGCTTCCCCTGCCCACACCGCCCCATGTTGATGGGCTTTCTACTCCTGTCCTTCCCTCCTATAAAGCCTTTTCACCTGGCTTCACTCCGCAGCTGCTCCTCCCATGCCCTGTCCTCCCACCTTTCTCCTTCTTCCATTTTGTATATACCTAACTAACTATGTCTAGATAACTCCTCCCTTTCCCAAAGAGCATGGGATGGACAGCAGTGCATTTTGCCATCACTCTCTTGACTCAACTCTCTCATTATATTTCTCCTATTACCCTGTCCTGTTGATTTCATTCTTTTGGAAAGCAGTGTGTGTGTGTACATATACATACATATACGTACACACGTGCACTGTGTGTTTACACAATGACCAGCACCAGGAAACTGTATACTTAGTCAGTGCTGCCATTAGCGTAAATATGATTAGGATATTCTGTCGTGCTGAGCTGATACCTGCAGGTAGCATGCCTGCCCTCATTGTGTCTTAGTGCTCAGGTATCTGCCGTGGGTGTTGAACCTTTCCACTTTGCTGTAAAGTTGAATACTTTGAATAATACTATTTCAGAGATGACATGCACCTGTACCGATGAAATCACACTATATATAACTTATCTTTAGTCAAGATATAATGCAGTGCTGCTTGCACACTTTCACACTGAATTATCAGTGCATTTTTCCTACTGGGTTAACCTCCTTGTTGGAAATTATTGTCTACTCTGAGAATTAGGTCTCTCTTTCTACTAATGAGACCATGTTGATATTTGCCAGTAAATATTTTCCGAATGCACTTCCTTGAATGTAACTCCTTTCACTTTTGCTAAACATTTTTAATGTTAAATAGATGAATACTCTGTTCAGTATGGCTCAGCTGCAGGTCTGCAAACATCGAATTCATGCTGGATGGGCTGAGGGACTAAACTCTGGGATAAACCATCAATCCCTGTTAATCATCTAACATTTGCTCTCTTAATTTGGACAAAGATCATTTGGGCCTGGGGTAGTTAATTTGACAACAGATATTCTAGAAGATCAAGGAGACAATTATAGAGGTTTTTCTAGAAGACATGAAGGCATTTATATTGCATATGGGTTAATTCTGCCTGGTCCCACTGTCCAGCTATTTACACTGAAACCATCCACAGTGATTGCTGTATCTACTGCTTAGTTACAGTGTCGTACTGAATAATTTCTGTTTTGCAGTAATTTTGGATTTTTTTCTCTGTTGTACTTTTTCTGACCCTGGAATGGATCATTTAAACCACCATTTCCAGAAGTCCAAATTTCATGTATTATATGTACTTATTTTTATCTAAGGAATCCATTAAAATACAAAAATAAAAAGGGACTTGCATAAAGCCTTCTATAAACAGTCCATTACACAGAACTATAGATTAGTTTGTAGTAGTTATAGATTCTGCTTATTATATATTACTGTTACTTTGTCTGGAACTGCAAACACAGGTTGAGTATTTTACTTCAGAAAAGTGAATGTTTTTGTCATGAAAGGTGAGTAAGAAAAAGTCATGCCTTAGCAGCTGTAAAAGATATTAATTTTTACTTTCACTTTTTTTTCCCCCAGAACCAAAAGGGTAGAAAATAAAAAGTTCTCTGTATATGCTTGTCCAATATTTTAACTGTATAATCCAGTGCAGCTCTATTAGGATTATAATGAATATTGTGAGGCCTTTATGAAATACATATTCAATACAAAGGTATTGTAGTTAATGGTGTAGGTATTATAGTGTAATTCTCTTGATGATGCATGACACAATACTTGAAATTCAGTGGTGCACGCACTGAATGCATGCAAAATATTATATATGAATTCCTACCTAACTCATTTGAACTAGAATTGGGGAATAGAAAAAAATCTTCTGTGCTTTCCCTCCTGATTTTTTAAGATTTTTATGCATGTTTATATTAGATATTTTTAGGTATCTTTACCAACAGGAAACACAGTACTTTAAAGTAACAGTATAAATCCAATACACAGTCCCCTGCCCAAGTTTTATATTTGTTAAGACAGCATAATCATTTAAGGTAGAAGTTTAACGCACGATTCAACAACCAGAAGTCTACGTGTATGACTTTGATTAATTATTTTTATTTCAGTTAAAACATCCCAGTTTATCTCATTTTAAGATTATCCTTGACATATTTAGAAATCCTAATGCAGATTTTATGGCCCACACCTATCCCTGATGGTGCTAATGGACTAGACATAATGAATCATTCTAATTTGGATGAAAGGACCACACAACATTGTGGCAGTCCTTTAGAGAATTAAGGCTCAATTCTGATCTTCCAGACTTATGAATGCGTTTTTGGGATTAGGCCGCCTATCTGTACATCTGTTGAGTCTCAAGGGGTGTATACTCAGCTAAGTATTCTGACCTTCCAATGTACTGTATCAAATGTGTGGCCTTGGGATATGAAAGGATTTGATTACAACTGTATTTTAACACTGATTTAATATATAATTATGGGGTAAAACCTAATTCCTCCTTACATCTTCATGTAGAAAATTCCATCACTATTAAGCAGGCACTAGGTTATATTTTTTCACCCAGTGAGTATGATAGTAAATGGAAGAAACTGAAACACCCACCCAGGATAATGTAAAATCAAGGACAATCTTCTTAGGGATGGCTTTAAAATCAGCTTCTTGTGTCCGTAAAAAACAAGTTTAAATTATCTCCTGTGAGAGTGTTGCCAGTTGGTACACTGTTGCATTATGCATGATTCTTGACTCCTTATGTAAAAATAAACGGGAACAAGGTTCCATTAGTGATTTTCAATGTTACTCTATGCTTTCTTGTCTACAAGTAATGAGGAGAGGAATTAACTTCACATCTATATATATAATATTGATGGAAAAGTTTGTAAATAATTGGAATTTTTGGTTATTCTCTATTCACTTCTAAGTATAATTTCTATTTTCTAGTCTATCAAAGATAGAATGTTGTAAAATTTCCTTTAGCTGGTTGAATTTTCATAAGATACACATGTAAAAATTTTAACTTTTGTGATTCCACTGAAAAACACTTCCCAAATATTGTCAGTGAAAAACCCCACAAAATACTAAAACAGACTTCACAAGAAAATTAGTTCAGTAGAAATTAACATATGACTATGCAGTATTTTAGGGTTTTTAATTTTTCTTCCATTGCATTAAATTTTGTATAGATGTTTAAATAAATAACAAAGGTACTGAGTCACTGATTAATATGGGGATTTCAGAGAAAATACATTTCAAAATTCTGTGCTTTTCATCAATATGATCTTTCACAGATCTGAATTATGGATTAATGCTGCTTACATTTTCTTTATCATTTCAGAAGGCTTGGACCAAGAAGATGAACTGAGCAGAGCAGCATCTTTACCTTGCAAGCAGTTACTTTCTTCCAGTTGAAGAATATGCTACACATAATCAGGTCATTTTTTCCCTACTGCCTTAAAAGCGTGAGGATTTTTTTTTTGCTGTTCTCACATAAAAGTGAAAATGAAGTTCCCTAAAATGCCCAATGGCAGATTAAAAGGGTCCTCATTTTTTGTAGCTTGTATGACAGTTGTGTAACGCAGCTCTCATTTAAATTGCTTCAGTGTACTGATTATATGCAGCAAGATGAAGAACTGCAACTATGCAAGTTTCCATGAAAAAAAGAAGTTTTCAAAGAATGGGTGAAGGTTCTTCACTGGGACTGGAGATAAAGATGGAGAGTCCAGCAGCAGGACTGGTGAGTACGGGGCTCTGGTTCCAGTAAGACTCAACAAACAGCTCAGATCAGAATCTGAAGTGCAGGAAAACAGCCTGTAGCTTCGAGATTAGCTTTCTCACACTATTCCTGAGTTAAGCCAGTACAAACATCATCATGAATGCATAATTATGATTACGCACTACACTATGCATAATAGATCTTAAAATCTGGAAACAAAGAAGTAGCGTAGGAATGCTGTTTTCAGGCTTTTGGTTTTGAACACAATGAAACTGGGTATAAGGGTAAAAGACTTTCTGTAAGTAAAAACAGTTGCAAGAAAATGCACTTTACTTGGAAAATTAATTCAGATACTTATGAAACATTTACACATAAAAGGGCTAAAAGGGAGACAGGGACGTGGTGTTATGCTTATAACTTGAAAATAACAATGAATGAAGCCCAAACCCCTCCCATTTTAACATATTTTAGGGAACTCAAAAACAGCTATCACTTGGAATAAGTAACAATAAACAAAGAAGCTGGCAGCTTGGCAAGTTTATTTAAAGGATCTTTTTTCTGAGAAAGAAATAAATTGATTTTTTGAAGTTCTTTGCAGCAAGAATTTGACTATGAACCAATGTCCATTTCTGGGACTGATGGATATCCACAGGCTGGTATCCTAAGTTTAAATGATGGTATTGAGTGATGCAACTTGCTTCAAGGGAGCTGATGGATTCATTCACTTTCATGTGTAGAAGCAAAACAGTGTGAAAACGATAAATGGAGTAACTGGGTAAGGCTATGACTACAGAATATTGGTGTCAAACTCTTGCCAGTCACCAGTCTACCGATTAAGCCACTTGAGGACAGCAGTGCTGCAGCTCTGTGGCCTCTGTTTGGGATCACAAGTCCAAGGAGAGGTCCTCAAGTGGAAGTGGGCTGACTTTCAAAAGTAGGGAGCATCAAAAAGTAGAACAAATTTGCACCTAGGTCATAGGAGTCTGGTTCTTTTTTTTTTTTTTTTTTTTAATTTTTTTTCTTTCTATGAAATGAGGACTCAAGAGTGGTAATAAGAATGACACTGGGTACCACCACACTGCGGACTGAATTTAAGTGGTTAGAAAACTATCCTACTGTTGGCTCAGACCAGTTTCACAAATAATGATTTTTTAATTCCAAAAGGTAGTTTTTCCTTGAAGGCCTTTCCTGGTTCAAAGAAAATCAAATCAAATGCCTTCTGCTTCCCATAAAATTTTCAAATCAATTTGCAGATACCTGAGCAAGAAAAAAAGCCAGCTTCCAAATGTTCCTAGTACTTCAATATCCCAGTGAAGTCAATAAAAGGAAAAGAAAGCCCCTCTTCAGTGCATGTGTTACGGAGCCAAGAAGGCAACCTAACACCACAAACTGCATCAGCAGTATGAAAAATCAAGAGCTCTAAAAGAGCAAAAGCTTTAGAAACTGGCAGAATCAGAGAAGTCCAGGCTATCAAGCTACAGAAGTTAGTAAAACTTTATACCAGAATTCCTCTTCTTCTTGTCACAGAAATTGGCACTGAAACGCCACAGTACTCCAGCCACCCTATCTGTTTCAGACAACTACCACATATCCCTTGGCACTAATTGGCAGCCGCTGTTCAAGGCAGGCTTGAAGCCGGCATCCCAGCCGAGCAGGGTTTTTCCTCCCGCTCCCAGGAGATACGGGCCTTCAGGCGAGGTGTGAGGCCACCGCCAGCGCGGGGCATCGCTCTCGCCTGGCAGCCGCCTGCCTCGAGGGTCACCACAGCCTCCGCGCGGCCGGCACCCCGCTACGGCGGTCACAAGCCTTCTCAGTTTTCAAGGGAAGGAAATGAGTAATTGCCTGATTTTCACAAGCTCAGATCCCATTTGCACACTGAAGGGAGGTGGCCACGCCTGCAGAGCCCATGAGCCTCTGACAGCTCCTGCTAATCCCAAGGGGAACGCTTGGGCGATGAACGCTCGAAAATCTGCCTCTTCGCGCCTCTGCCGCGGAGGTGACCTTTGATCAAACTTTCTTTTGCTAAGCCGCGGATGGCGAACGAGCGAACGCACGCTGCGACATGAAACAAAAGAAGCAGGGCTCAAATCCGGCACTGGCTGTGGCGCAGCTTTACGGTCCACATCAGCTGCGGGAAGAAGAAAGGGGATGCTCAGGACCGAGCTCTCCCGCTGCACGCAGCGCAGGCGACACCGGCCTCTGCTCCTTGAAAGTTCAAGTGAAACTTGATTTACAGCCACACCTTGGGCGGCGGGCGAGCGCGGGGAGAGCAGAGAGAGATCTGGACAAAGAGTGATGGGAGGCGGGGGCGGGGGGCGGCGGGTTCCCTTAGTATTATAAAAATGCATCTTATTCTGTTTTTAATCAACGAACCTTATCCAGCAATCAAGGCAGATATATAATAAGCTGAGCTACTCTGTAAATCTAAACATTCCCCACAAATAGAAAAGATACAGCCTGAGCTCTCTGATTGTTACTACGGCAACTATCTAAAATGAAAATCTTGTTAACCCTTTGCATGCTGTAGCCACCCATGCATCAGTGTTAGCTGACTTCCGCGCACTTATCTCTCCTTTTTCCCCCTCAAGAAATTCATAATTGTATTGCTTCACAGTAGTTATGCTCTGGTTATCCTATTTGAGACCGAAAGGACTGCGATAGGTGGTAGTTTCGTATGTACAGCTGAGTTTTGTTACTTGCTCATTACTGGGATTATAGTTCAAAAAACAACTAATAAAACACAAGAGAAAATCCCTAGATTACTCCACAAGGCCTGGGATTTTGATTAAAACCTTGACAACAGGAATGGGATGCTTTCTAGTAAACCCCACCACTGCTTTTTTTTCTTTTAGTTATGAAATGATTTGACTGCAAATAGGATATTAGTCAGAGGAATTATTTCTCTACAGTGCATTATAAACAGGCTACTTTTAAAATGCTTTTTTTAAAGCTTCTGTTTCTTAAGTACTGCACGGAAGACTGCCAGCTGTTTTAACACAACAATGTATTAACCACAGTGCTTTGAAAATTAGTAGGCAGGTATTGGACTTGAAATCTCTCTGAAGTGCAAGAAAATTCACACAAATGAGAAAATTCACTTTCTAATTTCTACAAGAGTAGCAGGTGATTTTACAATCAGATTTATACTTGTATCTACCTGAATATTTGAGACAGTTTCATTATAACATCTATGTGGCAGCATCATGACAAAGTGAAATTCTCTGCAGTTGTAAAGCCTTCCACAGCTCATTGCTGAGAACAACTGAACCCATGGAAATTCTTCTGTATTTAAAGTGAAGGAAGCAGGACGTGGCCCATGGACATCAATTCCATTGATTCTTTTACTTCATGCCTACCATGTAATTAAGAGAGACCCTTCACCACTAGGCGGAATTCGACTCTTTATGGCAGTCCCAAGTATGTCATTTAAGACAAATATGCACTATATCAATTGATTCCTACTGAACGAGAAATACTCACCTGATATTTTACAGCATTCACTTCAGTCAATTCAACATAGACAAAGTTTAAAGGTCTTCACTTGGACACTTTTGCAGAACTGAATTACATGCATGTAACTTGAACAAATTAATAAATAACATACTTTTCTTTATAAAAGCAAAATTTACATGTAACTGAGCCCATATAACTTGAAGTGACTGAAGTAGTGTGTAAATTACCTTATGATTTTTTTGGAATGCTGTCCATGTTAAATTGAAGGTTATCAAACATCCAGTACATTAGATTAACGATGCCATTTATGACTGAAATGGAAGAATAACCAAACTGAGTATCGTAAGATTAGTGAAATATCAGTATTACAATATTCAATTTTATTAAAAGGAAACATTGACTAAGATTTTTAAGTTTGCCTTAAATTGTCCCAAACTTTGAGAAAAGAATTGGTTTAAAAAAAGAAATTGGATTCTTTGTTATAAATGTGTATGTCAGTGCATGATGTTAGAAGTTAGAAATCTTAATATATGCTATTCTTATTTACAGAAAATTCAACTCGTTAAAGTGAGCAACATAACTTTCTTTTTTTCCTTCTTAATGAACACTATGTTTCAGAAAAAGCTCACAGACCTTGCCTGCACTGTACACAAACTGAAGGACAGACTACTGGCACCGGGCAAAAAACACACCTCTGGTCTCAGCCAAAATTTTTTAAGGTGGATGTAATGACTCCAGCTAATTTGAAGTTTTGGATCAGGATGAGTGAGGAGCACAACACATGTAAGGACGGTGCTGGAATACACATAGGTAAGAAAACATCCATGAGGAGAATGCCATGAATTAGTTTCTCTGACTCAGGATACGTTCCAGCTGTATTTTTCCAACTTTGAAATACTTCCCATTTTTATGTAACTAATTTGATATGCAGCATTCAAAGTAACTTACCTTTTACATTTTTTTTCAAAATCTGTCTTTTTTATAAAGTCAAATAGACTACATTTTCTAGAGTGAAATTTCGTATTTACAATATTATGATCACTAGATTCATCCTAGAGGCTTTCCAAACATCAAGCCTATTTATCAGTGTTGGCTTATTTCCCAGGAATAGGTCCAAAATAATCTAGAAATGTACTGGCTAGTCAACATACTACACATATAAGCAATTCTTCAGCAATTCTAGGATCGTATAACAATCCTAGCTTTCCACTATATTATTCCAAGTTAGCTGATTTTTTTAAAAAACCCAAATGTTACCACATCATCAAGTTTTTGTGTGGACTTTTTATCCCCCACACCCCACCTCATTTCCATATTACCTTTAAACTGCTGTGTTTGCCTAACTCGCTTATTAACCAACTGACTTGAAGACTCTGTATCTCTTACCACGTAGGTATGGATCCCAACTCCTTTGGCTATGCTATAGTTGTATGTAATTATTTTGAAAGGAAAACAATATTTGTATGTATGTGATTTATTTCTCCAGGTCAATTACAAGGACTTGTCTTCCTGGGGGCAAACCAGGGTCAAATGTTGTCTTCCTTGAAGAACCTTTAAAGACTTGGGGGAACTCCACCAGAGAAGCCAGCCTTTCTTGTGGGTATTTGCCCTCCTTGAGCAGGCATAAAAAGAGTCATGGGGTTTACAGCAGGTAACAGGGTTTCTAAAAAAATTCAAAAGGAAGAGGTGTCCTGGTTTCAGCAGGAAACCATGACAAGAGGGTATCACGACCTGCACACAGGATTCGTAATGGTGAGGCCATCCCTGGGGGGAGATTCTGCTCTGTTACTATAAATTGCTCAGTAAACCTCAGGAATCCAGCACACAAGAATCTCAACATCTGACTGCAAATCTCCGTTTCTTCAACCTTAATCTAAAATGTTTCCTAAAGCCTAACTAACAAAAACTTACAGTAAAGCTATAACTAAGAGCCAAACTTGGAAATTACCACTTTGAAAATCAGCTAAGCAAGGTTTATTTCTAACAGTAGCAATGCTTCAGATGATTGTCATATGTAATCACTTTGCAGTCTCTCATCGGTGTGTAACTAATGGCAAGAGAGAAGAATCATAACAAAAGGTGCACTGCTGGAATCTATAGGCGGTTCAAAGAAAACTTCATGGAAATATATTATTCAGTAATGAAAAAAATAGTCTTTCCAATTTTGGTAAATTTTTAAGAATATATGATTTTGCAAAATATGACTTGATTTTGGGAAAAAGACCCAAACGCTCCTTGTTCTTTACATCAATAATGAAAATAAAACAGAGAATACAGCAAAACATTCCAAATCTTGCCTAATTGTGTTATGAACCCTTTAATTGTTTTCTTTAAACTCAGCACTGGCTTAAAGTGTGCAAAATAAAATATTCAGTGTAATTTCATGCAAATGCCAGGTTCAAGACTAACAATGAACAAAGGCAATCAAATCTGTCCAGGCATATCTGTTCAGTTATGCAGGCTCATCTGTAGTTCCATAATAGACAAGTAAATAGACAACAGGTCATATTTTACTCTCAGCAACACAGACACTGTTCCCATTGATATCAAAAGGAATTGCACCTGTGGTTCAGATAACAGAATTTAACTCAATCTTTGCAGGTCATCCTTTCTTTGAAGTTTCCCCACTGTCAAAGATTTTATGATGTTAATAAGTTCATTTTGAATTTAAAGAAAAAAAATTACTATGCTTTTTCCCTCCTTTAGACATTAAGACTGACCCTTCAAGTGTTTATTCCAGCATTACTTCAGTTCAAAATACCAGAGAAGTCAGCAGGAGTTTCTGTGGGGCAAAGCTCAAGGATTACAGGCTTTGGATCACAGAAACATTTACCTCTAGGAAGAAAAAAACCCCCTTTTCCATTTCATCGTACTTTATAAAAGTTAACATTACAGTGGGTAAAACCTCCCTTAACTTCTTTTACATATACCATCAGTATTCATAGTTCGTACAAATGCCATGACCAGACAGTAAAGACTTCAATCTGTTACATTTCTCTTTTCCTGAAAATTATTTCCAACTAAAGGAATACCAATCAGCTTAATCATCACATGGAAAACCACTAAGTGGACACAATCCTTCTCTCCCTGAAATCAGTGACACTCCATTGCTCATATTTATAAATCTGCAGCATTTCTGTGTAATATATGAACAGACTGTGATTGCAGGAAAATGGATAGGACCAAGCAAGAGACATACCAACTACAATACTCAAGAAGAACGCTAGAAGTTAGGATACTAAAATAATGACAGCAATAGAAGCATAATAGGGCATAATTAACTTGGGGAAGGATGCCAATATCATGTAAATAAATGCAGTGACACACAGTTCATTCTAGGAACTAGAATTTTATATATCCATGCATCCTGGTAAGTGTATCCTTGTATGTTCCCCAGCATTGTGCTGCAGGTGCTCCAACCAGGAGGAGATCCAGGCAGCTATGCTCATACACCTTTTCCTGTAAGATTGCTGCAGCTAATAATGACCATGTATTTAGAGATTATGCTCAGGGACACCTGCAGCATCATGTTCTTCACCTGCATTTGAGGACATGTACTTTGCAAAAAGCTTCACTATTTCTCTCACAGCGGAACAGCATTTCCTTGCACCAATGTTTCAGAAAAAATGTATTTCAACATCCCTATAGAGTTATAGATTTAAATCCCTGAGAAGCTGAAAAGGTCGCTTAGGCAAAGTACTTGCTACTGTTGTGCCTTCTGTACTTGGGGAACAACAGGTCCTGCCCAAAGCACTTGGGAAGGAGGAAACAAGCAGAGCCCATACTCCAAAATCTATCTATATAAACTAGCTATAATTTTGTTTTTCCTACTATTTTGAACAATATTTGCTTTAACAGTGAACACTTATCTGAGAGAATCCCTGTTTTAAGCGCTCATGGTCAGTTAGGCTTTATCTTATGAAAGTCATGAAGTTTTATTTTACTTCACCAAGAGTTAGATTGTGTGAAGGAGATATTAAAAATTCCTTTTCCAATATCAGGTCTGAAAGAACTCAATCACATATATGTTACCTACAATCAAAACAAAAATGGCATAAATTTGGCAGGAACAGATTTATTTGAATATTGAAATCACTTTTTGAAGAATTCATCCATATTAAAATCAGTTGCACAGATACACAGCCAATAGAAATGACATCAAAAGCAGATATACTCTATACAAATGAAAACCACAGAGAGTGAGTAAGGGCATTACATGAGAAAAGCTCTAAAATCACCCTCTGAATCACTGTTTTACTTAGTTAAAAGCATTTTTAAGAGCCAAGATGAAGGATCTAGACTCATTTAATAAACTGTGGCCACAGTATCTTTTATCAGTAGAAGTTTTTCTAGCTTTCATTAGTTCTGAAAGATTTAATGCTTAACAAATTGAATAACTATAATTTATACTAGCAGTTATTCAGGTTCCTAACTCTTTTTATACATGGATATTTTATCTTTTAGCATCCTCCGTCTTATTTTTCATTATATTCTCTTATACTTTGTATTTCACTTAGTGTTTTAGTGACTGGTAAGGAAAAAGGAAAAGCAAGATATATGAGGGGAGTCCTGAAATCTCCCTCTTTCTCATTCTGAACATCGCTATTAAATTCAGAAATCATTCAACAGACATTAGCTAATCACCATTACACTGAAGGATTACATTATTTAACAAGAGATGCACCAACTTGTATTAAGAAACATTTGACTTCAAACTACATGCTAAAATCAACAGGAATATACTATCTTAAATACTTGAGCAAAACTCAGTAAAAGATACAGTAGGCAAACATTGTAGTCAGCTCAGCAGTGATTACCAACTCATGCTCCAAATTCACTATAAAATGAAAATCAATATTTCCACAAGTTCCTGCAACATAAAAGATAACCTTCATTGATTTTTCTAGACTTAGGCCTCACTGATAAAATCTAATATAAATTTTCAACCACGAGGATTTGGATCAGAGCAGGGGTGATAAGTCCTGCACATCTCTTAAGAGGTGGAGAATTTTTTTTTTTAAAGTGCACGTTCATACTATTTATAATTTGCCCTGTGCAAGTGAAAGCCTTTTCCACCAGTGCTATCAGGAATCTCTTCTAATTTTTATTACTGTGAGGCTAAAGCCTGTTCCAGATAATTTGGAAATTTCAGGGGAATTGTGATAGGGCTGATGGTGCAGCCCTGGCTGACTTGAGAAAAGAGCTAACCCGTAATAGCCTCCATGGCCGTGCTGATTAAATGTTGCCATAGATGAAAGGCCTGCCATCGCCGCAATAAATTAACCAATCACACAAATCCCAAGTCAGTGCTAATCCTTCCTTGATACTCTGATCCTCTGATCAGCTCAAGGAGGTAAAGAAACTGGCTTGTGACGCTTGGTGCTCTAACCCCTGGATTTCATGTACACAACGAGCTAATGATATCTTGCTGACCAGTTCAATGGGATGAACTTCTCTCACAACCCTTAGGGAACACTGTGGCCTTCTTTAAAAAAAATGACAAGCACATGGCAGGTTTTGTGTTTTATTACGACACCACGGGAAAACTAACCAGCACTTGTTAACCACAATAAGCATCAAACTGACGTTGCTATGAAGCACGGTGTATTTTACAAGTGCAAGTGATGGATTAAACAGGAACCGAGACACTAAACCAAGAAAAACTGTTCAAGTAATTGTGATTAAGCTATCCAGCTTTCGACGGGGAAGTCTGCTACCTTTCCTATTAGCCCAATTTTCATCCTGTTCTTACAATTTGGGGAGGGGGAGCAGGAGGGAGGATGCATCCACATATCCGAGAGTGTAAGAGAGAGGACGAGAGAGCCCCTTTACCTCTTACACGCTCGCTCAATTGTACTGCCACAGTGTGATTATAATCAGATTTAAACATAGACTCATTTAATCAATTAACAGAAGGCCTGAACACATGCAGCATTTTCTCATTAATTATGTGAATGCTGCCTTTCCAACACACTTTGTGAAATTGAGTCTGTGCCGTCTGCATTAGTGTACTTCATAATTGGGGAAACTCTTTTTTTTTTTTTTTTTTTTTTTCTTTTCAGTAATTGGTTGCTAAAAGTAAGAAAGCTCTGGGGTTTGCCTCTAGGGCTTCCACACATAAAGAGTTTTGAAAGTACTTCATTATCTCTCCTGGTCAGTTCTGTGAAATTAAAACCGGTTTTCCCTTCTTCTTTGAGGAAGTGGTTTGAAAGTAGGGTTCCTAGAAAATGTACGTGCATATGTGCGGTGCATGTACGGGCATGTGTGTCTGCGCTCATGCAAACATACACACATACATGTAAACTCATGTAACCCTGGTTTGTTTCAGAGACTGCCATCACTGAAGTCAACACAAACATGAAGCACACAGGATCCGACCACTGGCAATTAATTTTATTGAGGGATGATAGGACTCCAGATATAAGTGGGTAGCCCAACTGCTTCAAGAATGATTTCTTTTTCCAAACTTACACAATCAAAACCAATGATATTGAGTGATTTGCTAAGATAAGTTCATAAGGTTTGGGAAGATGTCCAATTGGTCAGACTGGATATAATTTATAGAACCCAGTATGTAATTTGGAAGAGCCACAGCTACTAGAGAACTAAGTCACAATCCTTTATTGCCTATCTTTGACTGTTTTATACATCTTTTTGTTCTCCTCCCTCTTGCGGGGGGATATACATGTGCATGCACACATGGGCTCTGCTGCTGCCACCGCATCCTTCCCTGTGACTTTCCTAGCTAACCTCTTCACACTGCTGGGCTCACACCAGTTAGCCCAGGAGCAAGTCTCGTGGGAATTAATTAGTAAGAATATTACAAGAAGACAGCTCCCTCCCTGCAAGCCATTGTGGGCCAGCAATTCCCAGTAACATAGCTATCTCTGGCAAAAACTGTTTTCCAAGAACAGCAGATGTTAGTGCAGTCCAGAAAGGTACTTAAAGTACATTTTATTCAATAGAACCACAGGGGTTGGAAGAAATTAAATGGGGCTCTTCTGTCAAATTTAATCCTTTTGATTTTACCTCTGATGCCTCATATCAGCTAATGTGTATCTACTTTAATGCTGCACTTATCCAAGTTAACTATACTGCACACTTAATATTTTAACTTTTACTGGCTATCAGAGCAATATAGAAGATCATTCTTTATGATAAATCATTAAAATAATATCGTTTAAAAATAATACCTTGTGGAAGTGGGTTTTGCATACACAGAGATTCTCAGACTTGATAGCCCATGGTAAAGTTTAAACTAAAATGATCAATAGTTTAATAATTTAATGAAGAAAAAAGCAAGACTGATTGTAAGAGTTTTTATGCTTTATGAGGAAGGACAGAAGCTGTTGTGCTCTTCAGAAAAACCCATACATGCTTTCATTTTATATCCCTTGCTTCATAATGTAGATGTTTTATATTCCCACAATAGCATTATGCTAAGAAAAAGACCCATTCCATCTTTGCTGGGTTAGAGGCTTCTATAAGGCCAAACATAGCTCCTGCCAACTAATGCAATGGCCTTGGACATAGTTGATCCTTTCTCCGTACCACTGGACTTCCTAATACAACTCTAAGCAAAACCTTTTATTTGAGCAAAGTTGCACCATATTTTCACATAAAGTTCTCCATTTCTGCCTGCACAAGTGAAAATGGAAAAAAATACACATACACCACTGATTGCCCATATGAAGCTTCAGGCCCACAGATGGAGTCCATGCTCTGAAAACTTCAGTCACTGGCTAACAAAAAACTCCATCTCCTGCTTTTCTGCAAATAGCATGGATAGACTAGATTACAATATCTTTAGAGAAACTAAAATAGCATTCAGAAGGGAGATTTATAGTGCTATATTCATCTTTTCTCACAGAATCATAAAACTCATAGTACAGCAGGCAGAGAATCCATTGCAATCAAATCACTAAAGAAGGCAGTAGGAAAGAGAGCTTGCTCAATTTTACTGGGAACAGAGAAGGTGGACTTCGTCCAAAGATTGATTCTTTTATATTTCTGCTGAAATTTTTCTGTTACTGTTAAAAAAAAGGAAAAAAAAAAGGAAAAAAAAAGAACACCATCTTTGTATTTCAAATAATCTCCAATATATGCCTTCCTACACTATTATTATGGAAACTGAAAAAATTAAAAGACCCATAGATTGTCTTAATGTATATATGAATATATAAAAATAGACCTTACTATGTCCTCCTCTTCAGGTGACAATTTCACTGACTGCATTGTCTGTTTTGTCTGAATAATGGTCCCAAGCAAGCGGATGAATTTGTTGCAAGGAAAGCTGTCTTCATTTCTATTTCCTCCATTTCCATTATGTCCCTGTTTTGATAACTCTTCACTTACTGGGTGCACAATGTTTTAAATTGTCGTTTCAAATGTGCTAATGTAAATTCCCATCACTGGCGTCTGCAGAGAGGGATGGGAAGTTCAGCCCCAGTGTCAGTGCTGGTTTAGGTGCAGTATCACAGTGTTATTTTAAGGTCAACACTATGCTCGGAGTGGCTTTACAAAGAAAGTGGGTCAATTAGGTAACTGCGTAACGTACGCAAACATGACCAGCTCTATCAGCAGAATTACCATTAAATAACAAGGGTAGGAATGCAAAAATACAAGCGTGCAAGAAGAACTGATTTAAAAGAAATAACTCGCACATTTCCATGTGCAGGCTGTATGATCTTCTTACTGAATTCTTTGTCAAAGAACAAAGTAATCAAATTTTAAAGTTTTTACTACAATAACCTTGGATCCCCTAGGGAATATTCAGTGAAATATGAGAGAGGTTTTAATACCTGGAAGCACAGCTGCATTATGGTGAGGTCAATTTAGGAGCACTATTGAGACTCTAGGCCATAATGACTCCATATGGAGCCGGATAGTAGCTAAGGTAATAAACTTTCACAGTGTGATTTCTTTGCTCAGTGCAATACTAGCATAATTCGGCAGTTACTCATCTTTCATTCAATGGAGAGGGCTTTTTTCCCCTTTTTTTAAGACCTACCATGTGCTCATTCTTTCCTCCTCATCACAGAAGGTTTACAAATCCAAAGAAAACATTAACTGAATTCCAAATGAAAAACTCTGAATTTTATGAGTGTCTGAATGCTGTAGAAAAGGGAAATTCCTCAGTCCTCGACCTCTACACAAAGATGTTTCCGTTTGTCTTAGAAACTGGTGTTAAATGGATATTGGCCTTAGCTTCCAGAGTAATAAGAAGACACTAAATGCATTTGAGGACAGAGAAATAAGAAATTGGGGACAGCTGCGGACAGCAGATTTGGGACACTGGTATCATGTATGTAACAAATCTTTATTAATAAGTACATTAAATCCCATATTTTTCATTTATAACTGCTGCATAATTTCCTGTTAACACTTCATGTAAATTCCAGATAAGGTAATAATTTTTTTTCAGAATTCTATTTCTGTTTCATTATATGTTCTACACTCTGCCCCACAGGTCAGTCGCATGATTGAAGTTTTATGCCTCATTAAAATTCCCCTAGTTAAAACATGGAGACAGAATTTTGGTAATTCCTTTCTCCACAACTACAATTAACCATTCCGCTGGATTCCTGTATTACTGCAATCCAAGTTTAAAAATTACTGTATGGTGAGATGGTCAAGGGGTCTAAATGTCCTAAACATAAGGCTCTTATCTTTCTTTGCTCCAATGGCTGAAAAACCCTGCACCACCACCTCCCAGTTCAGTATTTCTAGCTAGCAGCTGCTATCAGAAACCTAAATAACAAAAATATGCAAACTTGCACACTAATTCCCTTTGGAGATAGATCTTGGCTGCAGCCCTGTCATAAATCAGAGAATTTCGATATGAAATGAGGCAAGCAGCTCTAATCATTTCTGCATTTCAAATTGGATCACTGGCTCAATCACTGGGCTTTTTTAAACTGCTTGCCTAAGAGCAAATGTGAGGCGGGAGATAATTCTGAAGAAATCTCTTCTTTTGTGGCCGTAGAACTCTTTTAACTGTTTCAAGACTGAAGGCCACATTTCAGTGATAATAACATATATCTGCTGCGAGAGATATGGATCCTTAAAGACATCTTCCCTCTCTTTCAACTCATAGAATTCCATCAATATCTGCATATATTATATATATTAATATATGTGCATGTGCATATGGGTGTTTGTGTGCATAAAAAGAGAGGGAGAGAAAAGAAGAGAGAAACATCTGACATGTAGCCTCAGTATATTTCCCTTTAGAATTTTCTCTTCTGACTTGACTCGGTGTGGGTTTCAATTGCTGCAACGACCGTGTAGTTAACTTTGTACACACATACCCAGGCACTTTGGAAATTTATTTAACGATGGAAACAAAACTGAAAAGAAAAAAAAGGGGGAAAATGCAAGCTACGGGGTATCAGTTTCAGGAGTGCAGTAACCCTCACCTACCCAAGGTTTGGCTCAGAAATAAGTCAAAAAGTAAAATCAAGGTAAACAAAGGTCTTCTGTAGTCGTGTATGACATCCAAAGGCCTCCTCCTTACCCACCAAAGTCCTGAAAGTCTCCTTTATTATACCATTGATTTCTATTTTCATGCCTTAACTAAACGCTGAAAACAACATATCACAAAAATTACCCTTAAAGTCAATTACTGTGTAAACAGCATCCTCTTGACTCTCTATTTTTATGCTCAGAGTATCCCCTCTTTTTCACCCAAACAATACTACCAGCTTGTTGCAGTTTCAGTGTCCTCACGGCAGTGCTTTGAAATTGAATTTAACTCTATTATCAGCAGGCTTTTGTAATCTCATGTAAGCCTAATAGTGATCAGATGGAATTTTACAGCTAAGCTCCCTGCATTTTGAGGACTAATTTAAAATGTTTATCAAATTTTTGTTTTAGACAGTTAAAAAAAATTTCCACCTTACCACGTTTTTTTGACTCTTAATTTCACCTTCTAAGGCCTCATATGCTATTTTCCTTCTGTGAGCTGGATACATAATTTTTGGATACTTAATTTTCTGTTCCCTCCCCCTACATTCCCTTCTTTTAATAAAATTTAGTAAACTGCTTCATTCAACACCAGTCTAGACTTTCCATGATTTTAGTATCACTGCACAGTATTAGTGGTACAGACATAAAGCAAGTAACACCGTTTTGGATTCTCTCATCTAACTTTGAAAATACACTGATGGCAAGAACATCCCCAAACTCTGCATTGCCTCCCACACTTGATTCTGTCAAGGTTAAAAAATACACATACATGTGTGTGTGTGTATATATATGTATATGTACTTTTTTTCAGGCACCTTGACAGCTGCAAGGGCCATATTGTCCGTGTTCTCCTATTCTTCTGCCATGTACACATAAAACGGAAATCTAAAGAACTCCGGTCGGGATTGCCAGAGATTATGCTGAGGATCCCAGTTCACCAATAGACGTGTCCTTGCATCTCATGGCACATAATATTGAAATCTGGAGCCAGCACATCCATGGAGTTCAAATGATTCTATGGGGTCTACCATAGCTCACTACTCTTCTTGGTAACACATCTGGCTTACTTGAGTAAGCCTCCTAATTAATTCCCCCTTTGCGTGAAGGAAGTTTGGAAGAAGGGTAAACCCAAAAGAAGGGTAAACCCAAAAGATTCAAGATCTCCAGAAATCCAAGCCTGTAAGTGCAGTAACGTTGGCTGTGGGACTACCCAAGATCTGTGCTCAGCAGCTGGGTACACCCTGCAGGACCTGCAAAATCAGGCCATGAACCAGCATACCCAAAACCCAAGCCCAGTAACACTAACAACCAGACTGATGTTACGCTTTTACTCTTCTATTCAAAACAATACATTCAATGTTAATACATCAAGCCTCATGGGGTCTTGCCCGTTACGTCTGAGGATTTGAATCTCATGAATGTGGAATCTGCATTGTTCTCAGCTGAGGTCACTTTGCTGTGCATGTAGGAACACACGGGCTGCTTCAGCAGCTTACAAGTGTAACAGAATTGTCAAACTCATTTTGAGCTCACCTCTGTTTCTTCTGTGTCTCAGGGCATGCAATCCCAAATCCTTGTGGTTCAGTGTGGAGTTAAAGCCGTACATTGAAGCTGGTTTACGAGTAGAGTGGTTGGTGTGACTTCTCTAATTCCTCTAACCACCACTGATAAGAACTTATAATAACCTTGCCTTATTCCACCCATCCCTCCCAATACTTTTCTGCTCAAAAGGGGCCCAAACCTCAAACACAGCCCACATTATGGGAAAGCTGTCCTATACCAGGTCTGAAATTACCCGCCCAAAGTACAACATGCATCATGGTTTATGTGATCAAGGAGGTGCCAGCAAAAGTTCGACTGAGCAATCATTAGTCTTTTAATGTATGTTATCATACTTTCCCCTTGCCCCACATTGGTTTAAAAAGGCTTGCTAATTAATGTCACCTTTCTTCTAAAAATGTTGCACAAACAAAGAGTTCACCATAAAGTTTTAATTTTAGGTTAATTTTCTGATAGTATCTATCTCCTCTTTGCTTACATGCAAAATCAATGTCCACCGAAAAAATTAAAATTCAATATAGATCACATTGAAATGTTTAACTGTGACCTCGGACTGCTTGTCTAGAACACTAAATGAAGGTAAATTGTAACAGTTTATGAAAAACATCTGTTTTCATACAGATGTTTCTCATAACCACTGGCTGTAGCGTAGCTGTAGACAGGTGCACAGAGCTGCAGTATGCCACCAAGTTACACATTTTTTCTCTCTCTAGGGATAAATAATATTTTTTACTGGTTACCACACTGCTGCTGTTTTCCTGATCGGCACAGCAGAGTTGAATAGCTTCTTTGAGCCTAGGTGCACAGCAGCTTCTCAATTATTAAAATTGAATGCAATGTTACAAAAATCCTAATAGTTATAATATAATGGAGCATTTCAGGCTTCACAATCCTAAAAAGTGTCAATCTAATGTCATAATAATAGAGGAGTTCAAATAAAACTACATTTGCATGGTAAAGCACAGAAACGACCTTCTCTATGCACAGCCCTTTCGGCACTTGTAGGAACGGGATTTTCTTCAGGTGTAGGACCCCGAGCCATTTTGGTGGGAGTTTCCCATTTGATGGAAAATTCAGGCTTTTAATAGCTCCCTTTTTTTCTCTTCCCTGACTTCACCTTTTTAACTGACATATTCAGAGTAAAGAAAAAAGTCACAAAAAATACAAGGACCAGATAAAAACAGAGACATTTGCTGCGACATCACTACACTGAGAGAAGAGATAAATTTTACCTTATGTCGTGTCTCAAACTTTCACCTCTCCCCTTCACAGAAGGAACAGAACTACTCCCACCATAGATCCATAGAATGGTTTGGGTTGGAAGGGACCTTAAAGATCATCTAGTCAACCCCCCTGCCATGGGCAGGGACACCTTCCACCAGACCAGGTTGATCAAAGCCCCATCCAGCCTGGCCTTGAACACTTCCAGGGATGGGGCATCCACAGCTTCTCTGGGCAACCTGTTCCAGTGCCTCACCACCCTCATAGTGAAAAATTTCTTCCTTACATGTAACCTAAATCTATCCTCTTTCAGTTTAAAGCCATTACCCCTTGTAAAAAGACCCTCTCTGGCTTTCTTGTAGGCCCCCTTTAGGTACTGGAAGGCTGCAATAAGGTCTCCCCAGAGTCTTCTCTTCTCCAGGCTGAACAACCCCAACTCTTTCAGCCTGTCTTCATAGGAGAGGTTCTCCAGAGGTTCTCTGATCATCTTCGTGACCCTCCTCCGGACTCACTCCAACAGGTCCATGTCCTTCTTATACTGAGGGCCCCAGAGATCCAGGTGGGGTCTCACGAGAGTGGAGTAGAGGGGCACAATCACCTCCTTTGACCTGCTGGTCACACTTCTTTTGATGCAGCCCAGGATACGGTTGGCTTTCTGGGCTGCAAACGGGCACTGCCTGGTCATGTTGAGCTTCTCGTCAACCAACACCCTGAAGTCCTTCTCCTCATGGGTGCTCTCAGTCCATTCTCTGCTCAGTCTGTATTTGTGCTTAGCATTGTCCCGACCCATGTGCAGGACCTTGCACTTGGCCTTGTTGAACTTCATGAAGTTTGCATGGGCCCACCTCTCAAGCCTGTCAAGGTCCCTCTGGATGGCATCCCTTCCCGCCAGCGTGTTGACTGCAGCACACAGCTTGGTGTCATTGGCAAACTTGCTGAGGGTGCGCTCAATCCCACTGTCCGTGTCACCAACAAAGATGTTGAACAACGCTGGTTCCAATACCGACCCCTGAGGAACGCCACTCGTCACGGGTCTCCACCTGGACGTAGAGCCATTGACCACAACTCTTTGAGTGCGACCATCCAGCCAATTCCTTATCCACCAAATGGTCCATCCATCAAACCCAAGTTTCTCCAATTCAGAGACAAGGTTGTCATGCGGGACAGCGTCAAATGCTTTGCACAAGTCTAGGCAGATGATGTCAGTTGCTCTTACCTTATCCACCACTGCTGTAAACCTGTCGTAGAACGCCACCAAATTTGTCAGGCATGATTTGCCCTTAGTGATGCCATGTTGGCTGTCACCAATCACCTCCTTAATTTCCATGTGCCTTAGCATAGTTTCCAGGAGGATCTGCTCCATGATCTTGCTGGGCACAGAGATGAGACTGACCAGCCTGTAGTTCCCCAGGTCTTCCTTTTTTCCCCTTTTAAAAATGGGGCTTATGTTTCCCCTTTTCCAATCAGTGGGAACTTCTCTGGACTGCCACAACTTCTCAAATATGATGGATAGTGGCTTAGCCATTTCATCTGCCAGTTGCCTCAGGACCTGTGGATGCATCTCATCAGGTCCCATGGACTTGTGCACCTTCAGGTTCCTTAGCTGGTCTCGAACCTGATCTTCTATGGTGGGCAGTTTTTTATTCTCCCAGTCCCTGCCTTTGCCTTCTGCGACTTGGGCGGTGTGGCTGGAGCACTTGCCAGTGAAGACAGGCAAAAAAGTTGTTGAGTACCTCAGCCTTCTCCATGTCCTGGGTAACCAGGTCTCCCATTTCCTTCCAGAGAGGGCCCACATTTTCCCTAGTCTTCCTTTTATCACCAACGTACCTATAGAAGCTTTTCTTGTTGCCCCTGATGTCCCTGGCCAGATTTAATTCTATCAGGGCTTTAGCTTTCCTAACCTGATCCCTGGCTGCTCGGACAATTTCTCTGTATTCCTCCCAGCCTACCTGTCCTTGCTTCCATCCTCAGTAGGCTTCCTGCTTGTGTTTGATTTTGCCCAGGAGCTCCTTGTTCACCCATGCAGGCCTCCTGGTGTTTTTGCCTGACTTCCTCTTTGTTGGGATGCATCGCTCCTGATCTTGGAGGAGGTGATCCTTGAATATTAACCAGCTTTCTTGGGACCCTCTTCCCTCCAGGGCTTTATCCTGTGGTACTCTACCAAGCAGATCCCTGAGGAGGCCAAAGTCTGCTCTCCTGAAGTCCAGGGTAGTGAGCTTGCTGTGCACCCTCCTTGCTGCCCTAAGGATCTTGAACTCCACCATTTCATGGTCACTGCAGCCAAGGCTGCCCTTGAGCTTCACATTCCCCACCAGCCCCTCCTTGTTGGTGAGAAGATCCAGCATAGCATCTCTCCTCATTGGCTCCTCTAGCACTCGGAGAAGGAAGTTATCATCAACACATTCCAGGAACCTCCTGGATTGCCTATGGCCTGCTGTGTTGTCCCTCCAACAGATATCGGGGTGGTTGAAGTCCCCCATGAGGACCAGGGCTTGTGAACATGAGGCTGCTCCTATCTGTCCGTAGAGGGCCTCACCTGCTTTGTCTTCCTGGTTGGGTGGCCTGTAGCACACCCCCACTACAATGCTGCTCTCCCTTTAATCCTGACCCATAAGCTCTCGGTTGGCTCCTCATCCATCCCCAGGCAGAGCTCCATGCACTCCAGCTGGTCATTGACATAGAGGGTGACACCCCCTCCTCGTCTCCCCTGCCTGTCCTTCCTAAAGAGCCTGTATCCTTCCATTCCAACACTCAAGTCATAGGAGCCATCCCACCACATCTCCATGATGCCAGTAAGATCATAGCCCTGCAGGCGTGCGCACGCCTCTTAACACCTCTTGTTTATTCCCCATGCTACGTGCATTTGCATAGAGGCATTTAATTTGGACCCCCAGTGAAGCCGACTTACTGGCTGGAGCGGCTGGAATTCCTTTGTGCTGCTCTTCAGGTGGTCTTCTGCTGACCCATGATCCCTCTCCAGGCTTTGGGCATCTATTGCTGGCACTGGCATCAAACTGGTAGGAGTGGGGTGCGTTGAGGTTCCCCTGCCCTGGCAACTTGCGTGGCCATGCACACAGCTGCTACAGCACTTACACTTGCTGAAGTGCGTGCCAATGCGTAACTGATTTTTAAACACCTAAGAAAGTGTTTCTGAAGAAATGGCTCTAATGCAATGTGGAGGGTTTAATGAAAAAAAAAAAACAAAAAACCCCCATGTATGTTGCTGGCAAATCTCTTATTCTGGTTCCATGGTATTCAGTGCATTTGTAACTTCATATGAAAATCTGTGGGATTCCAGACAATTCCATGTGTCTTTTTCTGCTACAATGTGAAATTTCTGGTAAAATAACAATATTTGGGGGATATACATACATATTTCAACTTAGAAAAGAATGTGATCATTTGTAAAACAACAGTTAGTGATTACGAAAACAGACAGAGGGCAAGGGCTGACTGTTGTCTCTGAGAAAGAAACACTGTTCAGTGGGCAAAATAAAGCACTGCCTCTAGTATTGCACATTATATGAAGCAGAAGCTATAAAAATCCTAAATTTAATTTTTTTTTCCTTCTGTTTTTGCCTGGAATATTGAATACAGAGGAACTGTATGGAAAACTAAACAAATTAAAATATGAACAGTTTTTTTTTAAAATAGAAAAATACTAAAAAGTCAGGATCTACAGAATGTAAGGATTTCACAGCAATGTTAGCTCAATACTGTCTCACTTTACACTATATTTTTCTTCTTGAGAGTACACATTTTATTATGCCACTATTTAAATCCCCAAATATAATAACATGTTTTACTAATTGCTGTGTTAAGAGTCTTAACTTTCACAAGTCCTGAATGTTTTAAAGTTTAATTATGCAGATTATTATTGAATAAAGTTGGATTCTTTCATTGATGCCTTTATGAGGGTTGCAAATAAACCATTCATTGCTCTGCACTCCACCTACAAGGACTTCATGGTCCATTTCCATCCCCTTACACTCTCTGTTAAAGGTACAACTAGACAGATCAGCAATTCTTCTGCTGATCACAGACAGGGTAGCCATGATCTCACTTCATACTTCAGAGAACTTCTTGGGTAATTGTCCTCAGATGATCTACATCTTCTCCTTTGAGGTTTTTTTTTTTTTTTTTTTTAAATCTGGAAAACTGCAAAACCCCTTTAAGATGAACCCCCATTTCACAATGAAATGCGTCTCAAATTCTAAAATGTCTCAAAACACTTCTCCAGTTCATTTCCAAAGATGAGTATAAGATGAAGGCAAGAAAGGCGGGTCATGCCCTCAGTCTCAGGGAAACTAGAGTCATCTCAGCATCACCTACAAATTCCTAGACAGCCATGGATGACGAGATGACCATCTCTACCTGAGGTGTTTCCTCAAAAACTATCTTAAACAACATCTTGTTCTCCAGTGCACAGCTAGGTTAAGCTGTGACAACAGGACATTCGCTTGTCAGTAAAGACAAACGCCTAATGAGGGATCCAAATGCAAAGGAATGAAGTGCACTACTCAAAGTAAATGTATTAAAAAACAATATATAAAAAGTTGAAAGTATGATTCCAGCATGTTCATTTCCATTGAGGCTGAACAACAATAACTTTATGTTTTTCTGCAGCCTCATTCACTCAGCTAAAAATGTAGCTAAAAGCTCCTGTAGTAAGGAGATTCAATTAAAACGAGCACCTTTTTTCCAGTTCAGATCAGAGGTAACATATTTCGTTTAATATGCTCTTTTGAATGGTGAGAAAGAGAATACTACTGTATGATAAAAAAAAGATTTTTCTTCCTCATTCTGCTTTCCATCTCTGCTTCATTTTACACAGGAATCCTTTCTCTTTACAATTCAGTGCAACATGTGTAAACATGGATTATACCACATCAGAAACCAAGTTAGCTATCTCAAGAGAATTTGTATCTCTGCTGTGTGTAAGTAAGCAGATTAATTCCTAGATCAGGCATTACCTAATGCATTTTCAATTCAATTTCTTCTTTTCTTTCTGCACACAAGATCAGGGAAGTGGGATTATTTTATTAATTTAACTAATATTTTGCATGTTTTCCCTGTTATCTATCTTTCCTCCAAAAATTTTTGTTAGCTCCTAGTGAGCGACTTAGTATGAGCAAGGATGTGTAAAGACAAGAGACCTAAGCCCTCAACACCTTACAGAGAAATAAACGGCATGGGGAGTGACAAACTTTTCCTCTCACTGCACTACCAGGAATAAGGAATTCTCACATATTTCAATCCCTGATCTACAGCAGCACATCCTGCCTGGGGTAAGCTCAGTTATTGTACAAAATTTAGGAGAAGATTATTTATTCATTAACATTTATGCTGCTTTTATGGAAAATCTCAGAAGTAGCGCATGAGCCAGTTTGGTTTTATTACAGCAGTGCCTGCTAGCACTGTTTAAGGTAAGGGTCTGTCAACATATCACAAAAGCATGGGATTTACTGTGTAAGATCAGTCCACTGGCCCATCGAGCCTGCTAGCTTGCCTCTGGTAGTACCCATGTCTGATGCTTAAGTAGACGATGGCACAGTAAGCCCTTAATACACCTGACTAATTGTGTGTAATGTTAAACTTGGGCAGGAGCAGAGGCAAGAGATTCCTTCCTGCTCTCTGCAGTGTGCGCCTAATGCCCAAAGACATGAGCCGATTATGTCCCTATAACTAGCAAAGTAATAGATAGTGATAAAAGTATACAGATCCTTTTCAAGTCAGCCCTACGACCAGCCACAGCAACGGGTATACTACCTTGAATAGGGAAACTAACCACACATTTCTATTTTACACAAAATCACCATTCAGTCGGTCTTTTTTGCTTAAAATCAGCTCCAAAGGCTACCTCCAGCCAGTGTACTCTAAATTACCTGTATGGGGTGGAGTGTGAAATTGAGGAAGGGCAAGTTCTTGAGCATTGAAAAAGGTGTCTT
Source organism: Aquila chrysaetos chrysaetos (assembly GCF_900496995.4). Lineage (NCBI taxonomy): Eukaryota > Metazoa > Chordata > Aves > Accipitriformes > Accipitridae > Aquila > Aquila chrysaetos. The sequence continues at coordinate 21,358,657 of NC_044007.1, forward strand.
GAAGGCCAAGAAGAAAAAAGACAGAGAAATCAGAGGAAGGAGAAGGAAGCATGGCTGGAAAAGAAGAGTGGACAAGGAGAGACTGGAAAGGTGAGGAGAAGGGCTAAGGGGTAAGTGTCACAAACAGAAATAAGAGATAAGTATCAGGAGATGGGAGAAAGGAAAGAGAAGAGTTAAGGACACACATGTAGAAGGAAATGAGACTGCATGGAGAGAGCAGTTGAGGTGCGGACAGAGTAGCAAAAGGGAGGCAATCAAAGCCACTGACAGAACTTGACCTTTTCCACAATGCTCCAGTCTCTTTCCTGTTTAAGACCCTCCAGTCCTGCATTACCAGGTGACCTCACAGATATAGTTAGAAGTTCAGAATATGAACAAGATATCAAATATAGGAGTCTCCATGAAGATATGGAACAGCAGAAACTGGCAAATACATTACTAAATAATCAGCCAAACATGCCAAAAAAAAAAAAAAAAATTACACGGGGGTAATATCAATGGCTGGAGGTGATGCAGATCTCAAGGCATTTAGAGAGAGTTTTTGACCTGAGTTAAGGATAGCAAGGACATTTATACCTCTTGAACTACATGTGATAGTTAGTAGTTCTCCTTCCTAATAGTTTCCTTTGTCTAAACCAGAACTCATCTTTGCCAGTATCTGCACAAATGCAGCTATAATCTATAGTGTATGCCATCCATGACATGTAAGGTGATCCTGTACGTAGCCCCAAACTCCCCCTGCTGCAAAAACCCCACTCAAAACCAACCAAATAACCAAAAAAGAACCCAGGGATTTTTTTTCTAAAATGAGTAAATTTTTTTTCCCCAGACATTTGTGAAATTAGTTATTTTAGTTGTCAGCCCTTTCAGAGAATGATGTTCATATCTAAAGTTAAAATTAATACAAATGACTGAAGAGGCACAGCCTCATTACAAAGGATTTATACACAAACCCTCTTATCAATACCAACCTCCTAGTTCTTAGACTCCTAAAGACAGAAATATGGAGCTACAAATAACATTCATTTCCCAATTACTATGCCAACCAGCTCTTTTTATTATAGACTGTATTTGCATTTGACTGACTGGCCTACTGGAAACATAGTGCTGCTAGACCATCATCAAGCATTTTCTCTTTTTCAAAGACATAATCCAGACTACGCACACCAGTGCGCTATCAATTGGTTTAATCATTCCTTTACATGATAAGGGATCCCACTCTTTGCAAATATGGATTTTTGTTAAATACCTTCATGTTCCAATTTTAACCCATCAGTTATGAAATGATGGGAATTTGTTGCAGAGTAGCTGTTTATTGCACTTCTGTAGGAGTCTACTTATTTTCTTCTGTTTTTCATAAGTGGTACATTTGAGAATGCATTCAAAGGAGCATTGCTTTGTATTTGCATTTTCTTTACAGTTAGTATCTGCATATAATATTCATAAAAAGTTTAGTCTTTTCTATCATGAATTGTCTGCAAACAGACGGATTTCTACATGCCTACTTTTTATTCACAATTTTTACATGAAGACTTTATAAAAATTAGTTCAATTCATAGGCTGCTAATGTACAAGTCTTTGGGTGTCTGCTCATCATTCTGGGCAATAATCTTGTAACACAGGCATTTGTTTAACCTGTAGGAAACCTGAGACCTCCAGAGTGCTGTCAAGTAGGTCCGTTAATCTCTTTGTACCTTGATCTCCCATTTTAAAAATGGTGATCAAATTATACTCCTCTCCTATTCTTTGTCTGTAAATTCTTTCAGGAAGAATTTCTTTTTTTTGCCATCTTGATTCAGACACTGTAATAACAACAGCATGATTATCTGCTTTGTCACATTTAATAGGCTAGTCTGGATATCAAGAACTTCTTGGGGCAGAAAGCACAGGGAAAAAAAAATAAAGTTACATCAAATAAACTCCTAGAATTCAAGTGAATAGTCACAAACACTATTCTTCATTATTTATCCAGGTATAACTGTCTTTAATCTCCTCTTATTGCTTTTCAATCTAATTGTTTCAGAGTCAGGTTTAAAGTGAAGCTCTGACTGCACTGGCACACAAGTTTAACAGAAGGTCTTAAACATGCTGTATGTGGCCAATGCTGGGCACTAAGGAATGGAGTAAGTGGAATATTTTGTTATTATAAAGGTAAAACTATGGCTCTTCATCATTCTTTATTTAGGGAGAAAGAAGGGATATCCATGGAAAAAATGGAATATTTCTGAATCCACCTTACTTCTTCAGATATATGCAACTGTCTTAATGACATTCTTATTTTATACATATCTGGGAGTAAGGCAGAAAATTGTAGTGCTCTGTTTTGCATTGTGTCTAAAATTAGACTCATGATGGTTTCAGAACAGGAAAGAAAAAGCCACCTCTCTTGCCCCACTGAAGCATTTGGGACTCTACACCTAGCACACTCTGGCCAAAAGTATGGCACAAAAAATTCTGAAATAAAAAAGGACAAGTGAAAATTGTTGCTATTCCATGAATTTGAAACTATATTTCAGAATTAAGGCAACAAAGAAAGAAATAATGAGGAGAGTTAGAGTTGTTCAAAAAGTCAACATTTTATATAAATCTATGTTTAAGTATTAATGCTTCAAAATTCTACCAGGACATTGTTTTTTAGTGACATTCAGGACAAATTGTGTCACTAATCTACTGAAGGCCATGTTGTAGAAATGCGTATGTGGGAAAACACCTATTTTTGCATACAACTACTGTAATGAAGTATCAGGATACTCAAGAAACACTTTTGGGATGCACCTAGATTAAAACAGAGTTGGGGAAATAGAGAAAAATCAGTCTTAGAAAAACTCTGTCCTGCACTGTGACACAGATGTCTAAAATCTCAACATATTTCATATTTCATTCATAGATAAATTCTTCCCATTCTTTTCAGGGATGATTTAGAAATGGCTTTACTCCTCCCTCCATTTGTTACAACTAAAATAAAAAGTAAAATGAAATCTACATCTTCATTATTCATATTGTATCCAAAAGTATGCATTGTTCAATGAAACCATGAAAATGCCTCACATTTTGTGGGTAAAATACTGCTCAAATATTCTTATATGCACCTTATAGGGGAGGAATGTCATCTATATAAATCCACTTCGATGAGTTTTTTATTTTTCAATTTACTGTGCTTTCATATATGATATTAAAAGAATAAGCAATGGCATTTAATTGAATCAAAAAGCAGTATGATGATAGTGAATTCAGTCATGCTTTTACTGTTAACACTGGTGCAATGATTTATTCATTCATCATTCCACCTACTTTTGTGTTTGAACAAACATAAATTACAGTTACACTTCTTCATAACTACCAGTTGGCACATATGTGATACTGGCAATGACATATGCATATATAATTAGAAGAGCTCATAACAGTATATAAGTTTTATTCTGAATCAGAAACTTTCTGACTTTGTCTAGTGAAAACTATCACTCCTGTCACGTGTACGTTCATCTCTTTCAGAAAGCAGTGTCATAAATTTAGTGACTGGTGTGTCAAATGTGAGGAATTGCAATCAAGTTGAAAACTGCAAAGGAAATCCAAGTCAAACCACAAGAAGTTAGAGGTTAAGATCAGACACACTCAGTGACAAGCGGCATTACTGAAATGGAAATGGCTGATAAACACAGCCCAGGTCTTAGCACATCCCTAATATTAGCAGTCCACCTACATAAAGAGCTGGACATTCAAACAGAACCCCATTTCATGAAAAAATACGGAAATTTCCAAATTTATTTTTATTCTATACTGGAATGTTTTAACAGATCTATTAAAATATCACTTGGGGCCATTCCCTCTAGAGTAGTCTAGTGGTCATGGCACTTGCCTTGCACTGGAAGCTATGCACGAGGCCCTTTGATGCCAACTTCAGGCACAGAACTAGTGTCACTCACATTTTGCAGTCCAGTGATCAAAACAATGGGTCACTCACTTTTTATTTTTAATTTATTCTGTTGGACTTTTTTGTTTATGAGTAAAAAATAATGTTCTTGAGCAGAAAGGGGCACTGCAGCTCTCATACATCCTATGCAATACCCTCAGGGCTTTGCTTTGGTTTCTTTGACCAAACCCTGAAAAGTCTTAAAATATGAGTAACCGTATTTTTCAGCAAAATAGCATTATGGTGCTTTGTGTTTTCTGACTGTTCATCTCCACCAGTAACCGTAAACTGCTGGCACTGGTGCCAAGTTCAGTACAGAGAGATTTATCTTGGCAGCACATGAGCTTCTGAGCTTTTTAAAATAAATTTGGCACCAGGCACTAAAAGGGGTCACCATCACTGATCTAGACTACATCCTTCTTTATCAGCAGATGAGTTTCAAAATTCCCATCTAAATAAACACCACAAATTTATTTGTATTTTCTTCCACTAGATTAATGCATATTGAAAGAATTCTCTGAAATCATCTGCAAACTTGCTGCATTTTTCATTCACTATCTCTAAAAAAAACTTAGGTCTGCTGCTTTAGTGTGATGTAACTGTTGTTTATTATACTAATCTTAATTATCTCCATTTTAGCTTTTGCCTCCCACACTTGCTTGTTGCCATTGTATTCACGTCTGGTCTAAAACCAGGACCTAAGCTAGCTGAGGCCAGCAGCTGTCTTTTTAATATCAGGTTCAGACAGACACTAGCACAAAGGAGCACTAGTTCCCGACTAGAACCTCAACATGCTGCAGTACTACAGATGTTAAATATCATAATAATGATTGTATCTTCCTTACACAGTGATTATTAGCAAAGCTGTACTGCTTTCAAAGAGCCCTTGTTTTTACTTTTCACCAGCAGCTGAAGCAAAGAACACATTTCCATTACAAGATGAAGCTGTACAATCTCATCCAACAAATGATCTCACTCTGACCCTCACACTAACTTTGCTATTAAGCAAAAACAGGCACATTTTCAAATATTGATTCCAACTAATGTCTGATCCTAACAGGCATGATCTTATCGGGGCCCCACTATAATAGAAGGAGTGTCAGAGTTAAACAGAATAGGTTTAGATAAGATCACAATCTTCCTCACCATGATGTGATGCTATCACTGAGTGAGTATAGTATTTGAAGTAATTATCATTAATAGATATTGGCAACAGGAAGAGTGGTCACTGCTAAGATCTAAAGAAATTTGTGCATGATAAAATAAAGCAAGTTTTATCTGAAGGGTGGATAAGGATATGTTATGTGCCCTAAGAGACTTTGCTGCCTTTATTTTTTTCTTTGAAATGATGGATATTCAATTAAGAGAGAAATCTTGAGTAGCAACATTGCTACTTTAGTTTGTTCTGTACCTTCTGTTTTGTGGCAAACTGCCACTTTAGTCTTCCTGCCGCTTTCCTGATGTCTACCTTGACCAGAGGTCCCACGCCGTGTTGTGTGGACAGACCCTGGTCTCAGGGCTTGCCTGAAGAGCCATGGCCACAGCTGATCTCATGGTGCCCTTCCTTGTTAGCAGAGAGTGGAGTAGCAAGGGGCTGTCTTACAGGAGGGGTGGGAAGCAAAGGGTCATCTTCCCAGACTTTGAGCCCTACGGCTGTTTTCTTATTTGAATTATTCTTTGCAGGAATATGGGGCGTGGGATAGTCCCACGGTGGGCTAGCCTAGAAGACTGGTCTCTCAGGTAAGTGCGGGCTGTGGCAAAAGCCACAAGAGAGGTACCAGGTTGACAGACATCTGGCTTAGTTTGATTTTTGCCTCACCATTTGTTCTGATCATCGTAGACTTTCTGCATTTTCAGAAAGAAGGTGGTACTGTAAAAGGGAACACCTGCTTTGATGTGGCAAATTCTCTGTGAAACTCTTAAGTCTTTCTCCCCTGAAGCTGTTAGCATGTAAGGCCAAAACAGCACAGAATGAAAATAATAATTTATAGCCTTGGAAAAAATGTTATCAGCCTAGGAGAACTGAAAACACTGGTGTAAAAAAAAAGAAAAAAAAAGTCAGTTGATACTTATGTGTGTGCTTTTTGTAATGAAATAGCACAAGCATAGCTAAACTTTCATATACTGAAGCCATACAAAAATAACACATGACAAAAGGGTGCAAATCTAAAATGCCTTTAACTATTCATCATTAGTAGAAATAAGCAAGTGTGCAACATGTAGAATTAAAAGGGCACAATCAGATTTCCAAGGAGCAATGTCCTCTATGTCTGTTGCGATAACAATATTGAACTCTAATATGCTATTTGTCATCCTTACAGTACTTACAGACATTAGCTAATTAAGTCAATTTAAAAAAAAATTTCTAAATTAATAGGGTACTTGCCAAGATTACCCAAATATTGGTCTTATACACAACCCCCCCACACAGCTTTTCTACTTATCTTCATGTATTTGTCTTCTCAAATGTGTGATTAACTCCAGAGTACTGAAATCTTTTTGATAATCGCTGAAGATGAATGTATCAGGACAATCAGCAGCATATGGAACACAGAATGCTGCCAGATGTTAACACACTAAAATAAAGCAGAACCATCCATGTACTCCGTATCTTGTCTAAAAATAATATACTCATTGACCTTAACCCTATCAAACCAGTCCCATCTTCAAGGTCAAATAAAATAACAAATATTTATCTTGTATGGAGAGGTTTATAGGCTGTACTTGCAGTGTTCAGTGTCATGAAATGCTAAGCATGCCTCAGCCCTACTGCTTTGAATGAAAGCGTGGGGTGCTCAGCACCTCCCACTGGTGCTCAGTGCTAGGCAAAATCAAGTCCTAAGTGCATTATTAATCACCGTTTAAAATTTGCGATCATTGTGCATTCCCTTTCATTGCTTTATATTTTTTCAAAGACTATACATGGAAATAGAAAAACACCTAGTTACAGTAAAAAATACAGGCATATAAACCGTGATCTCTAACACATCCTTCATTTGGAAGAGATTTGCATATGTTACACGTTGTCTTAAGAAAATAACTTCAACAATCTTTGTTAGCCCAATAAATTTTTAAAGTGATAGTATCAATGCAGCATACTGCTGCAGCTTTCATGAGGTTGAATACCACACTGCAGTGGGCCATGGCAGTGAATGCCACCCCCTCAACCTCTTTACTTTCCCACGCCTTGCAACTATCCCAAAGCAGACTTTGCAAGCGCTCCTGTCCAACACCACAGCCAGAGAAACACAGAAAACGGTAAGAACATCATGATTGTATTTCTGAAGACTTCAGGAGACCTCACAGTTATGGTAGCTATAGTGAACAAAGAATTAGATAGTCAAGTATCTTTGGTATGACTGACAAGGAAATGCTTATTAAAGGTCAGAAAGGCCATTTAGTCCCATGTATGCCGCTAGCCAGAGCAAGCGTAGTAGGTGCTGCTACAAAGCCACTTAAACCGTGCAACAAGCACTCACAATTGGCTTGGAAGAGGGAATGCGAGGAATGTTAAGAAGGCATAACCACACCAAGTGGTCTCACATTTGTGAGAGGTCAAGTTTCAAAATATGGGTATTCTTCTTATTTTCCACTGCTGAATGTGGTGGTGGAGGGAGAAGCGTTTTCAAAAGTAATCAGTGCACGTGCAGTCATTTACTACACACAGGTACCTGTTATTGTTTCTGTATGCATTAAAGAGATTTACGAGCACAGAAACAGTACCACAAAATGAGCTCCGAGGATGCTGGTGATGCCAAGAGCCTCTTCGCAAATGTTTCCACATACAACCCATGGTGTGTTCTCTGTTTTTCAGCCTGCCTAATCGGGGCTCTGGTACCCGATAGTGGATGACTGACTACAGAAATCAAGATTCAGCTTACTCCCTGAGGCATGCTGTACTGCCAGATCAAAGTGCACACATTTGGCATCCTGAAAATGCAATACCATTGCTCTCACTTCGCAAAACTGTGACACAGAAACCTGGGACAATGATCCTTATAAATCAGACAGTATTTCTTAAAGAAGAGGTACAGAATACTTAGAAACAAAGTCCTAAGTAAAGCTGAAAATAATGGTTTCAAAAAGCTACACTGATTTAATATTTGGTTATACACAGAGTGTTAATTCTAACTTTAGTTAGCAAGAAACTGGAGTGGGAAAGGAGAACATTCAGAAGAAAAAAAACCTGCAGGCAATTGGGAAGGGACATGCCAAAGAAATATAGCAGCTTACTTCCTTATCTCCCAGCAAGCCCTTGTTATATTTCAATTAGATTTTGAAAACGGTATCCTATACTGGTGTGACCAACTGTCTAGCTTCCTGTAATGTCCCATCTGCCATTTTCTACAAAAAACAGTTTCTCATTCTGGCCTTTTAAAGCCAGTCTTGAAAGATTTTAGCTACCTGCAGGTGTCTCTGGGCAGCTGAACAAGTGAAGTTGGCTGCAGACATTTCTCAGCATCAGGGTGCCAAAAGCCACAGGGTCATCTGCTCTGTTTCCTTCCCCCACGCCATGGCTCAGCTGCACCTACACCACTCCTGTCGTCTTGGTCCAGCCTGTTCTTAAACACAACAGCCACAGATTTACTACAACCTCCAGAAGCTCTTCCAGCCTTTCACTCTCATTACCGTTAGGAAGCTCTTTCTCATATCTAACCTAAATGTTCCTTGCTGATACCTACACCTACGAGTCTGGCAGGTTCACCTAATGCAACCCATCATATCCTTCCATGGACCACGATCCAGATGCATCCAAGAAGCAAGGGAAACCCTCCGCCAGAGAAGTATACTGTTTAAGATGGTATTTTGGCTTGGAGGAAACAACTGGATCCCAAAAGAGAACAATATGATCTGGAATTTAACAAATACAAATAACAAGATCCAATATTTAATGCACTGAATGCAACCACATCCAAGTGGAAGAAACACCATAAAAGCAAAGAGATAAGACTAAGACATATTATGAGGTCCATAGCAAAATTAAAAATTAGCAGTAACAGAACAAGGCCTGCTTCAACACAAGCAGAAAAGAAGAAACTAAGGTATTGCGGACATACTATTGTTTTTTGCTTTATTGCTCTCTTCCCTTTATGCTAATTTGTCCCAGTTTTCTTCCAAAAGCGAGGACAACAGCTTGCAGGAGGGGGAGAGAGGGAAGAATCCTTCCTCACCTCCCCAGCACCAAGGCACACCTCCCTCAGTTCCCCTAAACTTGTCTTTAATGTCCTCACACATGGCAGGAGTTCCAGTTTCATCTTTTAAAAAAAGTGGTCACTCATCTCCCAGATCAGAGACTCTGATGTGGAAAAGAAAGCTTCAAAGGAAAAAAAAAAACATTTTGGGAAATGTGATATGTTTATAAGTAAATACATAAATAAAAATAATTACTAACAAATACAAAGCTTTTATTTAAAAAAATCTCTTCTATGCTTTTCAGATATCAAATCAAATGTCAAAAACAAGATATAAAATACTAATCTGTGACAGGAGAATTTTAAATTATAAGACATTTTCTCAGAGTGAGAATAATCTACATAAACTATGATGATATCTCAAATGCTATGTAGTTTATTCTAAATGCATCTGTAGCATTCAGAATGCTATCCTTCCCTTAGACCACAGAAGGGACGGTATTTTGCCTATGTAAAACTCAATTATTCCCTAAATATGTTAAAAGAGTTCAAATAAAAAAAAATGATAACTATATTTAATAATATAAATACATTGAAATACTTTCCCCTTCTCTCTAGTCTGTGCAATACATGATAAAATGCATTAGTGAAAAGAAAGGGGGCAAAAGTTTATTAATTAATACTAAGTTATTTAAGAAGGTACACAAACATGAAACAGTATCAAATCTGGTGAGGCTATGCATATAATTTATCACATACAGAGTCTCAGGACACGCACAACCCCTGTAAATAAATAACATCAGCAGGCAGAGTACTAGCTGTGCATCCCTTGCTGCAGCCTCACCCCTACTGCAGGTGGTCTGGGGCTGGCAGGGAGGGCAAGGACAGCAAGTGATGGTGCCTCCTGCGCCCTTCGCAGCAGAGCCCTAATAGCTGGAGCTGATCGTCTTTCCAGCTCCCCTGGAGCCTGAGGAGCCACCACGGGATTAGATTGATGAACTTGTTCTCTGGGCTTGATAAATGAGGCCCCAGACATTTACAAACCTCACTCAGCACTTAAGATCTCAGGCCAAACTCTGTATTGCCCGTATTTTGGTGGTGCAAAGTAGATCTGCTGCATCTGGAAAAGGACAAATTTTGCTACTGGCTATGTGATACTACAACATCATTAGAAAAGGAGCTATAGCTGAACAGAGAAGAAAGTTCAGCAAAATGTTAGTCTTTCAAATAAAACTCTGATTTTTAGGACCTAGTAACAGTCAGTATTTTCTTCGGACAAGAATATGCTATTTTTGTATACTCACAAACACTTACATTGTATATATATATATATGTACAAATATATATACTTACTATACTTGCAATTTTTTATATATTTAGGTATTCAGACATACTGTACTAACTACACTTACTATAAATACTGATGTTTTTTTCTATTCGAAACATTCGAAACCACACTTTCACAGAATGCAGTTAATTTGGCTGGTAATGAAACAACTAGAAATACCTTTTATTTCCATCATTCTTGAAAATTTACAGGCTACTTCTCTCAAGCATATCCAGACAGAAAGGGACCTGATGTTTGGAATTTTGATCATTCCATCACACTGTATGGAAGTGAGCAGCAAGCAGCCACTGTTTTCACTGAAACCACAGCTCCATTCCTTTACTGGAAGTAATTTTTTTTATTTTAATGAAGATAGACAATAATTTCAAATCTTGTTATTTTATTATGATATGGTATCTTGGTCTGCACTTTTATTAGCACAAACAAATTTTGATACCACCAAGATGTGAATTTTCTCTTCACACCAGAATTTTCTCTACAGCACACTTTATTCCAAACAACTGCCCACTATTGCCTCCACAAGTCTTATGGAAAGCATCTGTTGATGTTTTCATAATCATATGTCGTTTGTATGCCCAGACAGTACCTCCGGACAACATACTGAGCACAACACAAGTGCTACCACAGTTCCACAGGCAACAGCATCACGGTGCTTTTCTCCACTATCGATGTACACTAAGGCTAACTACCCTTAGGCAGGCATAGCTTTATGTGTAATTGCCCCAAAGAAACCCAGGAGTATCCAGGACATTTTATTTTCTAGTGGTCAAAGAGAGAACACAAGCCTCCAGGTCTTTCAGTTCAGTGCCCATTGTAACTACCAAATTCTTGGCCTAACAATGCAAACGTCTTCGTAGACACAAGCAACTTCATAGCTTTATATTCCACTCAAATGATGGAGCTAGAATTTCCCACACTTGTTCTATGAATGTGAAACTACTGAAAAAAGTGTCAACATTTTAGAAACTGAATTTTATTTCAGAGTAAAAAAAATGGTGTTCTTTAACAAGAACGAAGTTATTTCAAAAACTGCTGAATATTTAAATCTGACATTTTATATCTGCTTAGTCTAAAATAATTCATATGTTTCATAAATAAGAATTATATTATAAAATGCATGAATTTTAAAAATTTCCTCAGACGACAACATTGATGTTACATTCCTCATCTTAAACATGGGTGTCGAACTTGTGCCTGTAAGGTATTTCAGTGTAGTGAGCTACATGAATGACCTTAAATGGAGCTAAATCAATTATTTCTCTCACCCGGAGTTTTTAAATAAGGCTACATCCCATTCTGAAAGTTGCACTGTAAACTCAGCAAAATCTATAACAGCAAAATAAGTGTTTGAGTCTTAAAGACTATGGTACAGAGAAGATTAGACTAGATGACCATAGTCTAGCAGCACAAGAATATGTTGCTACTGCACAGTTTATTGCAGTGGTTCTCTCTAAACAGCTTATCAGTGCAATATGTGCTCCAGTACACATTGTCTTTTCTCTGCTTTTCCCCACATCCTAAAATGGAAGAGCCTGGCACTTGCAAATGGTGTCTCCCTCTGCTTCCGCTGCCTGGGAGGCCCCGAACCAAATTTTCTTGCCCTTTTTCTGTCCTGGGCTCCTGGCCTTGCCTCATCTCTTCCACTGGGCTGTCCCCTCACTCTGCTCTCAGCAGCTCCCCAGCAATGTGCCCCAGGGTACATTCCCACTTTGAGAAGGACCCCCCTACTGAAGTGAAGCTTGCTGAAATAGGACAGATAGCTTATTAAATTTTCTGCCAGGGAACTGAGTTAGTTTAATGAGAATGATTGGTAACATCTACTGCTTAATTACAACAGTATTAGGGTAAATTCTGCGTAACGAAGATGCTTATAGCAAGCACCAAGTAACTTAATTATTTAAAAAGACCTTTCAAAGCGACCAGTGGTAGTTTTAAACAAGTGTTAAAGTTCTGCTGTTTTGATAAACAGGTGTCCAAATGAACAATGGGTATCTGCAGTCTTAAAAAAGTGCTGTAGCCAGGGAAAAGAAGTTAAAAAACAAAAGCGATTTTATGTGAAAATCCCCTATTGACATAATACTACATTCTGGAAATCACCGATTCAGAAATAAAGAAATAAAAAAGGAACAACGTCATTTCAATCCTGTCTTCCTGTGAACATGTGTTTTGGTTTATTAAACAAACCATATTTGTATGTCCCTTAAAAATTTAATATCTTAAAATTAAAGCTATGATAATGCCATGCAGTACTAATACCAGTGTACTGACAGCATTTAGAGAGAGGTGCACAATCAATGTGCTCTCTTTTCATGGACTGTGTTGCTTTGCTTCATCACTTATTCATATTCTGGAAACTAATTCCGCGAGCTGGAAACAAACGCTTTCAGCCTTTTTCAAAACTGGGTGTTTATTCAGAGTGTTACCACATCTTGCTATATTAGTAATATGTTTTAATTTAACTCTGTTGTGTAAGTGTAAATAAAGGAGCAGAAATAACTTTTTTGGAAAGAAAAGAAGCGTCTAAACTACAATTATTCACAGAATTTTCAAAAAAATTTCTTCCGTCATTGCATTCCCCTCAACTACATGTCTATATAAACGGGAGAGCACTTTATAAAAGGTAAGGCAACGTGAGGAGATGTGTTCTCAAAGACCATTGTGGATGGCCGTGTGGATGTCCACATCACCTCGGCCTATCTCCATGCTTTTTGTTTCAGTCTGTATGAAGTGGCTAACCTTGACATTTGCACAGCGCATCAGCCCATCTCTGTAAGTGTGACACAATGTGCTGTCCAGAAGCGCTGCCACATTAACGTCCGCTCATGTTTGGGACAGAAGGAAGTGGGTTTAAGCTAGCTTTAAACATGAAGAGCCTGACAGTAACAGCAGTAAAAATGAGAAAGAAATGCTTTTCTACTCACTTGAGGTACTTAAACATTGTATAACATAGTATAACATAGATTAGAATCAAGGTCCATTACTCAATATGCTATTTTTGGTAATTAAATATAAAAATGGCTCTGTGATAATACGAGCCCAAATCCCCATTTGCAGGTAAATATCTAAAGATAAAAACCGCCTTATCCCTTTCTGTGTTTGAACAAGAGAACCAGAGACTACAGCCTGACTACAGACAGACTACCGCCTGTCTCGGTGGCCGTACAGCACCTCCAACCAAAGTGCCCGGAAAACCCTCGCACTGCAACTCTGAAGATTAAAAGTTGCTGGCTACTACAGATACGAGGTTTTTGACCCAAAGTGACCAGCCACAGATTAGCAAGCGAGTAACTTAACTGCATTTTGAACCTTGGCTCCTCAGCCCCTCACACGCTACCCAGTCAAATGGTTTCATGGGGATATCTTCCAGAAGTGTCACTTTGGCACTGAACCTCCCAGATCCCATTAAAGGGTCCCTGCTGCATCCCACTGCTCGCCTGGCCCAACCCTGCACGCTCTCCTCCCGCAGACTCCCTTCACAGCCACATTGAATCCTCTTTTCCTTATCAGGCTGATACAGGCCTGCCCCGCGCGCTCCTCCCTGCGACAAGACGATGAGAACAGGGGGCAGGATCCAGCTGCTCATTGTTTCGCTTTGCAAAACCCTGCCATCGGCACAGATTAACACCAAAAACTAGATGGCGGCAGCCAAGGGAAAAGGCCTTTCAGAATGCCTCCACACGACTACCAGAGCGATGGCGCGAGACGCTGCTCAACACCCATCATGGGCTACGTGGTTCTGTGCCGCTTTTGTTTCCAAGGGCCTCATTCCCATCAACTTGTCCCCTCAGACAGGGAAAACATTTATGGCTGGGAAAAAGCAAGCAAATGGCTTTTTCTTAAACAAGCCGCTAGTGCCTTGAATTTAGAGCTGCTTACACACGGCAGCTACTTGTTCAGTGGTTTGCATGGCCAGCCTAGAGGGGTCTTCTGCTCTTCTCACCTGCCTGTTCACATTAGACTTGACATTTGCGCAAATCCACTTTCCCGTTAAAGACCGGTATCACAAGCTAGGAGTTTCACTCTTCGAAATATATTCCTACCTACTTGTAGGTACCCACGAACTACTGAATTTCCTGTGACGCAGCAAGGTGCAAAGTTGGAGCCTTCCTGGTAAAACTAGTGATTAAATCATGTTGCCTTCCTTGTAGAGCTGAGTTCTCACCAAATATAGATAGAAAGCAGTATTGTACAAAACTCTTCATGTGTCTGTTTTTCAAAATGGTAACATTATATTAAATCTCAAAACAGAATCTGGAAACATGTAGGTGATCTCTTTTTACTATAAAACAAGAGAACAAGCTCTTATTTTAGCAGTACACTTTCTAGGCTTGAAAAGATACTCCTGTGCATTTCATTTTCTTGGGACTATCAACTATTACGGAACAGTTGATGGAAAGTGGAAGAAGTGGAAGGAAATGGAAGGCAATAACCTCTATGCCCAATTATGCAGATGGATACAAACTATGCATGCAGCTGAGAGCAGGAGAATTTTGCCAGTTTGGCAAGATTACAGGAACAGATCATTAAAGCTATCTAAATAGGAGATCTATCACTCTAAATATAATAAAAGTATCTAAATAGATATCTATAAATATTTAATAATGATATCAAGAGTTCTTAAGTTCAGATTGAAATGGGAATTAAATGCCTAGACAAGTTTTAAGATCTGAGACTCACTCTTTGTTGTTAAAAACAACATTCTTAAGACTTCTGGTGGCTGCATGCGGATTGTTTCATCAACAGTAACAGTAATGCAATGGGGTACATTATTTCATAAGGGGTCTTGATCACGCTGTGTAATTCATGACTATTGGCTAACTCCTAGATGAGAACAATTAAGAACTTTATTAGTCATTGAGCTATTTCAAGTCTACCATTAGAGTTTGAGTATTCTGCAGTCCTGATATGGATGTTGCTTTACCGTATCTCCTGACAGTGCTGCAGCACTGCTGATGAAGTCAACAGCTGCTATTCCTATTGCAATTGCGAACAGCACTTAAATCATTTTTGTTCAAGGTACCGAACCTTCCACTACTCTGAGATGTATATTGGTAATATACTTCAAGACAAAAACTTGAAAGATCTAAAAAAGTATTTGACATCTGGCATGGTGACTCAATTAATTATGCTGAATTCATTAGCTTGCTCTGTCTCCTGAGCCAACAGCAGTGAGATTGTATTCAGCAACACAGTACTGCTTGAAATAAGAAGCACTTCAACAGGATATTACAGGTACAGGCTGTATACAGTGCAGAGTACAAGGGTAGTAACTGTTATAGCTAGGTAATGAATCCTGTGAGGCAGTGTCACATTGCTAACACTGAACAGTAAAGTCAGGTAAGATACTTGTAGTCAGCTACAAACATATTTTCCAATAAAAAGACCAGCTGCAAAAATTGTGGTATTTAGTCACCCGAGGTTCCATGAATTTTTCTTTCCTTTCCTCTCTGTACCAAATATTCACATTAAAGCTCTTTTCCAAAAATTATTTGATGTTTATAACAGTGCAATGATTGAAGTTCTCATTCAGAAATGAACTAAACCTGCTGTCAGCTGCTGATGTGAAGGTTTGATTGAATTCTAGGGAGGTGAGGCTTTACCCAAATGAGCTTTTCAAAACAGATATAAATAACTTAAGCAAACAAATGCAACTGCCCTTATGAACAACAGAAAGCATTTACACTAGTGAGAAAAGTAATCAAATGTGTCAAGCAAACAGAAAAATCATAAATAAACCAGAATCGTTTCACAGGGGAAAAAAAAGATAAAAAGAAAAATATGTAGAAGTTGGCACTGCGTTTGTGTTGCTTAAACAGTAAATTAAAGTTCTATCAAAAGGTTTACATTTCTTCACACAGCATTTTAAAGTAACAAATGTAGGATTACAGGAAACATCTGATATTTGGGGAAAAGAAACAATACTTAGAATCACAGAATAATTCAGGTTGGAAGGGACCTCTGGAGGTCATCCAGTCCAAAGTCCTGCTCAAAGTTAGGCAAACTTCAAAGTCAGATCCATCTTCGAAGATAACTCAGATTACTCAAGATCATACCCAGTTCAGTTTTGACTATCTTAAAGGATGGAGTTGCTCAGGAGACAAAATGATATTGCTGAAGATGACAATTCTGTTTACAGGAACTTTTTCAGATTTCCAAATGTACTTATATTAGTAGGCAAAACAAAATAAAATCTTTCAAGTGTTAGCTAAAATACACTTTATGGTTTTTAATTTGACAAGAAACAAAGGAGTATCTTTCCAGTTTAGTGAGAAAAAAGTCCTGAAGATTTTCATCCCACATCTCTCTGAACTAGGTTGAGAAAGTTGTTCCATCCCATTACAAGCACCAAACTAAAAAGTCAGCTCTGCTCGATGCTTAATTATAAGTTCATTAAAACCAAAATATCTTAGCTAAATGTTTTTCTTACAGCAAAAATGGTATTTGCTTAAATTCACAAAGTAATAACAGACCTTAATATATGCCTGTGCTACCAAAGGAGAAGCAAGCTCCTGCTAGAAGGATTGTGGTTGCTCTGTGTCTCCTTCAGAAAACAAAAATGAAACAATATGATCAACTGCTGACATACTGCAAATTCATCCTAAGAATATCTGATAATGGTAACTTTTGTAGTGAATGGTCAATCAATGTCGTCTCCCATACTCAAACATTATCAAACATTATTATAGTCTTACATACCTGAGGAAGTGGTACAAGTGGACAGGGCAATAGGGACAACACAAAGCTAGAATTTTTTCCTATGGTATTATATGAACTGACTTTGAGCTACACCAGGACTAAGGTTTCTGTTGCATGAAAGTTGATGAAAGTAGTAATAGTGGAATCTTAGAAAATTATTTGAATTATTGCGAGTTGTTGCAAATGACATTTTATGAAAAACATTCAGAGAATGCTGATAGACCAAGAATAAAATAGATGAAAAAATAAAAATTAAATGGATGGAAAAAATGGAGAGAGGTATTCAAATTGTCCAGTTTCCTCTTTCTAACAGTAAGACACACTGAGTGTCCAGTACTTTTGAAAATCCATCCTTTATTCGGGTGCCTGAATGGGAAATCTGATCTGGGTTGGGAATACTGAACTCTAGGAAACTTAGACCAAGTTTCCATGCCACTTTCTGTAACATCTTGTTAGCACCTTTTGATTAGTAAATTATGCTAATCAGTCTACAAAATATCAAAATCTTAAATGGCTACTATGTACTCATAACAGAATAACACTTCACTATAATTTTAATATGCATATTTACAGAAAGTAACATGCATACTATCCAGCAAGCCTTTGGAAAGAGAACTCCAATATACAGGCATAGGTTCCCCAGGGAGGAGTTAAAGACTATCAGTTCCCCTCCTTTTCTCCCACGTCCACAACCCCCCTCTCTCACACTGTCCCAGATGGTACTTCAGCAACTCAGCACTCCTCACTCTCTTCAGGTCCTCCAAGGCCAGGACAATACCCCCAAGACTGGGAAGCTCAGCTTCTCCATTTACCGGCACAGATGTATCTACCCCAAATGTATGTAATACCCTTCTGTGAAACAGTTGCTCAGGTCTTTAAGCTAATACATTCATGCAAAGTCTGTAATAGCAAACAGTGATCAAGCTGAACATAATGGTCTTTCAGAAGTATCCCACAGGGCAATGCATGTTCCAAGATTGTCTAAACCCTTCTTCTAGAGATTTTAGTTGCTTTTTTTCAATATAGGGTCACCTTTTAATTAATCTGAACTATATACAAATAATATTGAAGCTCAGACTTAAAACCGATACAAACAAAAATGAAATGAAGACCTAGGAATGACATGATTTTCAGCGCACTGAACTGAGACCAGCAAAGCATTACCTTTAAGTAATATGGCCCACATACTTTCTGCAATCAGAATAAAAACCAAGGCTAACTGTGAATATATCATATGATATAGGTGCCTTTTGATACCTTTCAAAATAATTTTAAGCTGACGGAAGATCTTGCTATGTTCAGTAACATTAACATTAAGGCAAATTTAATTAATTTTATCCTAAAAATAATGTAGCTATTTCTCTTCTATACCATCCATTAATATAAATTAAGTATTCAGCAATTAATGCTATGAAAAATTTTAAAAAAGCCACTAAAAAATCAGATATTACTAGTGAAACGCAACTGCTTGCTTCAGCAAACAAGGAAGTGACATCTCCCGGCTGTAAAATAACAAGTTAAATACTATTAACCTGTGCTCCAAATAACTTTACGTGGACGGTTGCCATAGATGAACTAATTGGAAAAGAGCCAAATACCACTGTCCGTGAAAGCTAACAATGCCTGTTTTCAAATGCTCCGGCTGAGTAATAATTCAGGCTATTCCCTAAAGACCAACACACAATATAACGAAGCGAAGCGTCTCGGAGCATCTACATACCAAGGTGTTATTATTCAGATCCATCTTCCCAGCAAAAGGCCCCCATGTTGTTCCAACCGGAAGCTGCTGCCGGCTCTGAATCTTGCGCTCCCCGTCTTTCTGGACCACCTCCAACTCTCCTGCAAACAAAGAAAACAAGCAGTGTTGAGAGTACTTTCACTTGTGCCTTGACAACAACCACCTCTGCCTTTGTGCTGGCTTTATACGCACAATGTTCTGAGGGCCCATATAATGAGAATTAATTATGCTTGTCTGAAAAACAACTGATCTTGTCATCCTGCAAAAGAAAAACAAACCTTTTTCCCTTATAATTATATTCAAATTCGGTTTAGAAAGTCCCGTTCCTTTCTTGCATCTTTTCACACGCATTAGAGATTGAAGGCATTTTTATTCAGAATAGTGGATTCATAAAAGTTCTTAAGAAATGCTGAGGATGGGGGAGATGACAGCTGAAAGGAATAGCATCCACACCTGGTGCATTAAACTCCTTGATGCATTTTGCTGTCACAGGACCACCTTCTGAAGCAATCAGCTACTAAAAATTTGAGAGACATACCACACAGTGATATAAATCCACAATGACTCTACTAATTTTGAAGAAACTACTCAAAACATTTACTACAATTAAAAAAAGGATTTTGAACTGAGTGAGGTTTTACAGGCAGTAACGTTTCAGAATTAGACCCAAAACAATTTTAGCTTAAGGTTTTAACACAAAATATGTAAAAGCAATGGGGAGGCGGTACGGTTAATTTTTTTTTTTTAGTGTGTCCCAATTTGTCATTTTTCTTAAAAGCAAATTTTATTTTTGAAAGTAAGGACTTCAAAATTAACACTTAAAAGTGAAATTGATACTTTAGCTCACTTTAACTATTCTGGGTTTTTCCAGTGAAAAGAGAAAGAATAATACACAATTGATCATCACTGTGGGAAGAAAAATACAAATTTTTTTCACTTCATTTCAGGATTAAAAAAATAGTCTGGACAGCCCTTCTTTGAAAGCAGTCTCTTCAATAAGCCTATTTTTCTATGAAGAAACATTTCAGTTAAAACTGTAGCAACAGTTTTGTTTCTATACACAATTTCTAACGTTCTTTTCTAAAACAATTCAACTAAATTCTGGTTCCAAACTTTAAGAGGGTTTAAATGGAACAAGGAGGAGGGGCTCATCTGTGCTTTTCTTGTTAGACATTTAACTGAATTTTTACATGGTGTTGCACTTCCAAGCTTTGGCCTTCCTGAAGGTAGGCAAAAAATCTGTCATTGTTCTTACAAGCGGCAGAGCTCACCTTGACTTTGTTGTAGCCATGATTTCTCCCAAGCTGTTTTCCCTGCCTGCTAAAGCCCCTTCCTCCCTTTCCATACCAACCAGATGCAACAGAAACTCCTGCCTTTTGCATGAGCACGTCCCTTCTCAACAAGTCTACCCCCAATCAAGACGGTGCTTTTCCACAAACAGGGTAAAGTCCAAGTGTGCAAGAAGTCAATTCGTCCCAGATTTAGAACTGGCAGTTGTTGTGAAATGAACCTTGGGACGGAGGAAGTGAGTAACTCCTCCTGGCTTACAGGCAGTCTCCACAGACTTCCCCGAGCTAACCATTCCCATGGATGCCTGGACTTACGTTACAGCCAGGCTGCAAAGTTTTTCCTTGTCCGCAGGGGTTAATCTCGACCTTTTTCCGAAGAGAAGACTTGGCTCCAGCTTCCATTTTCAAGCACAGAAATCTTAATTTCACCTCTGAGTGTTGCAGATTACAAAACTACTCTACGTAAAATTGTGCATCAGATCCTTCCTGCAAACTGGAACAAATCTAGGAAATAGAGCTGTATCACTTTACAAAAGCTTCTATGTATGCCCGTGAGTCCTCATCATGACAGTGCTATGACATTTTAAAAGGCAGTATGTGAGCAGGAAAGCTTATGGATTAATTATATCTAATTTAGACGTGTTATATATGCATCCAAACAACAACAAAAAAAAGGCATTTTTTTCCCTCTCACAGGCACATTGTTACAAATTGTATTAACATTAAAAAATCTTTTTATATGTTAATTATGGAAGAAAGAAATCTTTCTGGTATTGCAAGGTAACATGTTGATCACTTAGGCACACTGCAGCATTTTCTCTCTACATAAGAGATGAAAACTGTAGCATTTGCTTGCTTTTACACACTAAAAACCAGCCATGTCTATGGACATGTCACATTTAACTGATACCAGAGGAATCATGAGAATCTTTGAAAACCCTTTTAAAAAATAATTCAGCCTCCCTTTCTGCCACTGACATTTTTCATTTGAAAAGGGTTCAGACACAGTCAAACAGTGACTCCTTATCTGTACCTGTGGATTTACAAGCAGGCCTGTCTTTTAATGGATTAAGAACGACAAACTTAGGGCAGATCATCCAGTGATATCCAAAAACCTACCTAAGTTTTAAGGTACACATCATTACACTTTATATTTTAAGTAAAATTAGTAACACGACTCTTATACCTGATAAGTAGTTCAGGTTTGAGGCAAACATGAAACCAAGCAATTATTTTCCAAAATTGTTTTTCTTTTTTCCTCCAGTTGATAATTAATTAAGCTAATATGGATTCTTTCTCTCTTTTACTCTCTTTTGTTACAGTCTCAAGCTGTAGTTTGGGCAATACATTTCAATATGTATGAATACATTGAAATGTACTACGGATGGGGTAACATCATGCTGAATTGTACTGAAGCTGCTGTATTTTCCCCTCCACTCAGAACACCACGACAGAGTAGCACACTGCAGACAGGGTTACACAACATTTTGCTGCATAACCTTCCCATTTCCCTTGATCATAGTTCTCCAAAAAAGATACATTTCTCTCTGGTCACCATGACCAGCAGCCATTTTAACACTATGGGTGAATGTTAGAGTTGGGAAGGATAATCTGCTTGTATGTTTTGGCAAACACAGACATTTTGGCTACGCTTGTACAAAGTGCAGCACATTACAATTTGATCCTTGGCAAAGATTTTTTTTTTCACTGAAAACCTTTGTTTGTTTAGGGGTAAAAATTAACACTAAGAGAGCTGTAAGTTAAAAAAAGCACTGTACATCAGGGTCTACAAGCATCTGCTAAGATTATTTTTTTTTTCCTACCAGAGCCTGCATCTTTTGTAAAATCCCTGTATACATTCCTTTGTCAGCCCTAAGCAGGAAGGCCAGGGGCTGGGACAAGGGTTTGTAGAAGAAAGATTACAAATGTCACTATTAAAAATCCTCTCCTGAATTCCCCTGACCCTGGAGTAAGGAGCCTGCAACTTTCCTGCATTCATTTACAACATTTTCCTCCTCTGAAAACTTCCTATTTGGCGAATGGTCTCAAAACTGTGGTATCAGAGGGGCCCAGTCTCCCGCTGGCGAGAACAGGGCTGTCCCCCACTCCCTGCTGGCTTCCCACGAGGACGCTGGTTTAAGTGGTGCCATACCTGTGGCCCCGAGAAACTTGTGACCTCAAGGGAGCCTGCTGGAAAAAGAGAACCGCACCCTGTGACTCTTAATTAAAAGAGTTTGAAAAATGTGTGAGCAAGACAAGATTTTCTCCTTCAGCCTTAGAAGAAGCTCAGATGTAACTCAGAAGTGCTCTCTGCAGCTACCGTCCCCTGCACAACTGCTCAGCATTTTCACAGATTACATCAGGAAAAGGAAGAGGAGCAGAGATTTTATTGCTGTATCACCACTTGCAGTAAGAAGTGTAAAGACTCAGCTGGTACTGATTCTTCACAGGTGCCTGGCCATGGAGATCCCAACGAGCGGGGAGAAAAGGAAAGAAAGGATGAAAGACTGCTGCAGCTTCCTTTAATCTGCACGCCAGCCCAAAGGAAGCAGAAAATTCTGTGCCAAACACTGTTAGGGAATTCTAGTGACCAGCAGCTGCAACAGACCACCTCAGCACTGAACACTGAACATAACGCTCCTTCACGTAACAGCAAATTATAATATACAGAATTCATACACACCCCGGGGATTCACCATTCCTATGGCAAAGTTGAGAAGCAGTTGTATTTTGCTGGTTTCATCCTAGACTTGTCAACCGTGCAACTGACAAGGATAGCGAGAAGCGTAACAGAAGCAGCACTAAGTACAGAGGAAGTGATGCTCTGCTTTTAGTTTTTGCAAATTAGGTAAAAAAAATTACTTAAGAGACATTCCATTTAGTGATATTTACCTCCCTTTTCCTTGTTATGGGGCACAGAAAATTGGAAATTTTTTTCCAGCTTGTTCTTCAGGAACACACTTATTTCCAGCTTGCTGAGTAAGTTTATACAAAATATTTGAGACACATAGTATGGGCTAATCAATTTTGGTAAAAGATAATGCTGTTAGTGCTGTGGGCTGTTTCTCTTATCTTGTTGATGTAGCATACTTTTAAAGTCTGTGATTACTCAAAGACTTATGATAGCTGCACTGTAAAAGAAGCCCCAAGTCATGACTCACTAGTACAGCTACAAAACATCCCATGGCTTTTAAGATACTAGGCCACCTTGGTGGATACAAAATCAGAATGAAAGGACTCAGTTTAGGATTCTTTTCTTACATATACATGTTGTTTTAGGAATGCCACGTAGGGCTTGCATAAAACAGAAGGTAGAGAGGTCATTTTAGCTTTGTCGTCTTTTACAGCAAAATCAGAATCATTTATAAAAACTCCACAAAACATGAAGTGTACACAGGAACCCAACAACAGCTTTTGGCCCTTAATAGGATTTGACCAGTTTGAATACCACAAGAATTCAAGTATAAATAGTATTTGTGAACAAAATAATGCTGGCTTTCATTCCATTCTGGAATAAGAAAAAAAAAGAGTGTATATCTGAAGGTGAATGATGGACAGCATTTTGGGGAAGAAAAAGCAAACCTCTTTGTTCAGAACTAAGTGCATCCAGATTTAAAAATGTTTAACATTTCTCAGCAAGTCACTGATAGCTTTGGCAGTAGGGTTTTTTATATCGGGAATAGCTTTCTAAGTGGAGTCAGTTAAAAAGAATGAGTAAGCTCTTCCTCCGCTATAATTAGAGATTGGTTATTTGACATCATGGGGCTCTACCAATTTCCACTAGCAAATGGCTCCTTCTTTGCATATTTCCAGTGCACAGCCACCTGGCTCTCTAATGAATATTTTTGCATGGCAGAGAAATCGTGCATGTTGTAGTTTCAAAAGGACTGCTCTGAAGTCAGAGCGAGCAAGTTAAAAACACTCTCAGAAGTTCCTAAGTGCTGCCCAGCCCAGAGCCCAAGATCTGCCTGCCATCCTGTATGCACGGGAAGAATCTGCAATTAATATTTGACTGGTGATTACTTCCATTATAACAAACTAATATGTGTACGTTTGCATACAGCAGTTCACTGACAGCAGAGAACTATCCCATTTCCACTTCTGTGATTCTTAACAAGGTAGCTCCGATATTAAATGCTCACTTGCTTGGCAGACATAAACTGCATTATTGAGATACCTCCTCTAAATTCTCCTCCCTCAATTTTCAAGTCTCTGAGACATAACACACACTAAACTACAGTTTTGAACATAAACTTGAAATACGACATTCTCTATTCAAGTACTCCAGTCAAACCCTGATAAATCAGGCTGGCCATGCAGTGATCTTATCCTTTCTGACTCTTTAATAAATCGAACCTTGTAAGTTCACGCTGTTGGAAGTTGTCACTAAATGAAATTGTGACCTTATCCGATGCGTGAACTTATCCTGCTGACAACTACATTTATTGTGCGGATAAGCATGGGGGGAAAAAAAAAAAAAAGACTTTTGATAATTGTGATCTTAGCCATATGCAACTCTTAACAGATGGGATCTTTTTGATGTTCCATTAATGATTTGCCTATGATGAGTCTCTACTCAGCGAAAAAATAAATGTTCTTCATAGGTAAGTGGTAGGGGGACTGGTAAGCTGTATGAAAAGTGCACAAAGAGGTACTGGCTGACAGCAGTGAATCAGAAGCTATTAGCCTAACAGAAAGAGCTTTGAATTAGCTTGTAATTGCGCTGGAAAAGATAACGTAATGGAGGTGGCAAAACAGAAACATTCCCTTTCCATAGGACTCATTCAATAGACCAAAACTCTGAAGCAAGTAACTGCAAATCTGAAGCAGTAACACAAAATATGCTAAGCTGTGGCACTTCATAATGAATGAATGAATGAATACTGCATCCCCTTCCAGCACTGACTGGACAGTTGCCACTGCTATTGCGGAAGAATGTTGGGTAACAGGCAATTCATACAATCGTAGAATAGTTTAGGTTGGAAGGGACATTTGAAGCTGATCTAGTCCAACCCCCCTGCAATGAGCAGGGACATCTTCCGCTAGATCAGGATGCTCAGAGCCCCGTCCAACCTGACCTTGACTGTCTCCAGGGAGGGGGCATCCACCACCTCTCTGGGCAACCTGTTCCAGTGTTTCACCACCCTCATTTTAAAAAATTTCTGAAAATGCCCAACCATCTCACATTACCGTGTTTGTCTGTCAGGGACTTAATACATCATGTTACCTAATTCTCACATCTCTCCACAACGGATAGCACTGTACCCGTTCCGCAGTGCGCTGACTCTGGAGTGAGAAGATCCAGGGGGTGTCGGGGTACAATCTGTTTTGCAGCACTGCAAGTCTGCTGTGGGGTACAAGAACTGTAGTTATCTTACTAGAAAGACACACGTATATATGAGACAAGTTCACACTGGAGCCCAAACAGTAATGGACTAACTTACAATTAATCTTCAAAAGAAACTTTACAATTTGATTTGCAACCAAACTTGCATTCACAGGGGTCTTGGCAAAAAGAGGTTATTTAAGTTGTCCAGAAGCAAAGGCAAAATTTAATTTTGCTGCCCAAAGATGAGAAAATACAGCCAGGCCACTGTTAGGATGAGAAGGATGGAAGGAGGAACAGACTTGGGACTGGAAACTGAGAAAACAGCTCTGTAGAGTCACCCTGGAGGGAGGGTTGCTCTTCTGCTGCCACTGAGAGGGTGGAGGGTTTCTGAATGGAGCAGCCTTCTTCATTTCTCTGAAGTCACTGTCACCCCCCAGCAACTCCTCCCCTTAACCCTGATGCTCCCTGGTCCCATCCCTCTTAAGGTGTAGGGTCAACCAGACCCCTTTAGCACAATGGCCATGAGGGAAGTAAACACAAGGATAACCTACAGGCACTTATTGCTCTAAGCAAAGGGCTCTCCTTTGCCTACACTTAGAAGCAGGTCTAGATAGCAAACACAATGCAGGAGAAGCTGCCACATGCTGCTTCATTCCTAACCAAGCTGCCTAATGTTGCCCCAGCTTGCCAATGCTCCCACAGGGCAGCTGTGCACTTTAGGTAAGGATGACAAATGAAAAGGCTTCTCCATTTTCAGTAACAAAAATCTTGCTGCTCCCTACCTTCCTTTAGAGCCCCGAAAGTCAGAAGTAGTTTCTTTATCTCTCCTACCTGCTGCTAGTACTGCAAATGGCAGAGAGTGCAGGTGCTATCCTTATCTGCAATAGTGCTGTCCTACAATGGACAAAACAGAGAAGGAAAGAATATTCTGAAAGTGAGGATAGGGAAAGACTAGACAAAGATTTTCAGAAAAAAAAGACCACAGAAGGAGGGGGGAAAAGAAATTTAAAAAACAAGGCAAGGGAGAGGTAGTCTAGGGAAGGAACCATTTAAAGACCCAAGTTGGGTCTGATCAGGATACAGGATACAAAAACACAGCCTGGAAAAATGGGAACAGAAGATATTGAAGAAAAAGAGGGATACTGAAACCTTGCCAGAGTGAGAGAAGACATACACATTTCCAAGCCTGAAACATAAGGACAGAAATGCATGCATTCACATTCAGCAACAGAATGTAAACACTATTATCCTTTTTTAGCCAAGGCATGTGTGTCATTATGGTGCTTAATTCCTAAGCTAAACCACCAAAATAAAGTGTACTTATTCTAATACCTCATTGCTCAGCTGAATCCTGGCTAAACTGAACACTTAAAGGGTGTCTACACTGCACCCAGCGATGTGATTTCACCTGACATCTGGTCAAACCTATTCTCTACCTCCAAGCAGCCAGATCGTCACATAGGCTATAAAGCTTTTCTAAGAAGCTGTTTCATTAATGGTTATTTAGTTTACACTAGGCTCCAGCTATGACCACCACACTGACGTAATACTCCAGCCTCCTGTTTGATGTGACCTTAGGCATAGGTACAAAAGCTGCTCCAGATTCCCAACTGCAATGCAGAGCAAACCTCAGTGATGTGAAGCTGCACTGTGTCTTGCAACACAGGCAGAGTTTTCAGAGACCATAGTTTCAAAAAAAGTGTACGCACTGACACTTTGAAAACTCAAAGTTCTGCTCTATTTGTAAAGTCTTTGTTTGCTTATATAAAATGAATACAAAGGAAACAATTTTACATTCCTATAGTGCCTCACACTTCTGTAATCTACAGAACTTGGTAAGAACACAAGATTCCATCCCAGGTTGGAAAAGCATAGACCTACAGTGGTGAACACGTCTGCATCAATTTGAAATGACAATGCAACTTCTAAATTTTGGGGGAGCTGGGAGGGAAGACAATTACATAAGTGTTAAATAGCACATAGATTGAGTAACTACTAAAGATACAGCTCACGGAAAACTACATAATAATTGTCCAAGTATACCATCAAAATAATTTTTAAGGCTTAAGCTGAGCTATTACAAAAAGTACTGTTTTTTCTTGGAAGTCAGAAAGGAAGGAGAACATAATGAACACTGCTGCTAGAGTTTGATTAGCTTTTTAGCAGAACAGACTCTTATACAGCTGTACAGACTTTGCCTTTATTTGGACTGCTTCGTTGAACTTACAGAAATGTGCTCAAAGAAAAAAATGAAAGACACAGAAGTAGAAAGAAAAAGACAGTTACTCAAGATACACTAAGAAATGCCAAAGATTTGTTCACTTGCTTCAAAGTCAAGCTCCATATAATATGAAAAATATTCTGTTCATATCAGCATCTAGTCTACAGGCAGAGGCAAAATAAACCCAGCCATCATGGCAAAATCCTGATTCTGTGATGAAATTAGAAGAAACTATAAGATAGTAGTTTTCAGTCTACTCACTACAAGAGCAATTTACACCTCTGTTTTCAAAGTCCAAGTCTCAGACAAGAAGAAAAAAAAAATTATTTTTGTCTTTCTCAATAATTTTTCTACCTTCATGTTTGGATGCACAGTTCAAGAGGTTTTTTTACTCCCTGTATGTGTTGAGATAAAACTGGAGTAGAAATATTTGCAAAAATACAGAAGAAAAACCCAAAAGGCAACCAATGCAGCTGAAGAGCCATCCCTGCAGTTTTCTGTGACAGGAATACTGTAAACTCCATTCTCACATGGATACTCCATACTGGCAAAAATGATTCCCAATTATATTATAACACTGTGCAGACCCAGTGGGTTGAGTAGGTTCTTTATCCCAGCTACATGTAGCTTGCACAGCTTTGCTCCCTCTCTCTCCATCACAAATACACATGATACAGAAATGCCAGACTTGGCAAGAGCAGGCTGATGATATTACTGAAGAGGGTTTTCTTGATAAGATCATCATCTGTTTCTGGACTCTTGGGTATGCTCCTTTCCTCAGCAGAGGAACAGTCCCCCCTGAGAAATGTCCCTTTGTGTGCAGATTCTCCCCCGATACATGCGAAGACATTTCAGACCTGAGTCTGCCTGTTTTTTCATTGCTTCATATAGCTCAAATACAGTTAGAGGTATATGGAGCATTGTATGTAAAGCAATAGAAAGTGGACGCAATTGAAAATACACCTTATGTAATTCAGACTGAAGCCTTTTCTACGATAGATGCTATTCTGCGGGAAGAAAATTAAACATTTCACCATCACCTACACCAATCTTTCCCTAGGACCTTTTGGAATCCTTTTAGCTGAAAGATGCTAACATTTTCTTTTTGACAACATTATTTGCATAAATATATGAGATATTTAAATAAAATAATTAATAGGCCTTTGTATGTTTACCCAATATTGTTGGATTTCTTTTCTACTTGGAAAAAGTGAAAAATACCAAGGTGGCCTGTGTTGTCAGTGAATGCAGAAAGCTACTGAAGTTAACTTAATATGAAGATTGCTGTATTAATATTGACGTCATGAAATGTATTAAATTAACAAAAATGTTTTGGAAAGTATTCTTTTTAACTCTAAAAGCGAGAGCAGTGAGATCATCTGTGACTGTATCTGTGGTGTCTTCTCAGTTTACAGTACTTATGCTTAGAGATAGAAGGATCTATTTTCGTCTCTCATTTGTGTAACTGCAGATGAAGTTGTTTGCTTTCTATCAGATATGCATGCTCAGAGCTATGAAACCACTGCTTAGATGCCGATTTCTAGCTCAAAGTGAGCCAAACTGCCCAAATGTCTTGCAAAAGAAGCAGATGCTTTAACATGATTTCCCTATTTCCTTTCAATGTTCGCAACAAATTTCTGAAAGAAGGAGAGTACCAAGAAAAAGACAAAAATCTCAACAAAGACTCAAATTTATCAGTATTTACTGTGACCATCCAAAAGATCTAGTTACTGTTGAGATTAGGAAGGCAAGAGGGGGACTGGGACAAAGGGAGATTGAATGCCATGCTCCACTGCATGCATGCAATATATAGTTCCATCCATTATAATTATAATTTATATGAAAAGTAACATTATTATAAATAGAGATAAATGTAGTATAACTATAATGTACAATATCAAGATTCAAATTAATCATTTCTTTGCACTTGCTGGGGATGGCCATGCATAACAGACACATGGCTCTGCACTGCTCCAGCACTCATGAGTTATGTGCTTATCTACATCTTCTATGATCAAGTACCAGCAATGACCAACACAGCTTTTTAACAGTGTTGCCAGACAGGAATTGACTGCTGGTTTTGGACATGGACCAGAGTACCCTCACTCGCTCCTTCAGTGCCTCAGTCTGGACTATCACACTGCTTTCACATGCAGCTATATCTTAACATAGCCAAGACTCTGAAGCCGATATAAAGAGTGATGCCCATTTATAAGGCAGACTTGTAACTTTGAGTGAAATAAACCCTTGAACAGAGATTGAGCACAGGTCCTGTGCACTACCTAAATCCTACTCTGAGGCTTACATAAGACTTAAGTAGAATATTGGCCTCGTGGCAGCCTTCTGTACAGGAAAGCTCTTGACCTTCATATGAGTAAGTCCCAGGGGCATCATGTGTGTAAAGCATATCCCAAATTGTTTTGCCTTACCGCCTTCCCCTTTACGAGCACAGGCTTTGAACACCCCATTGCTGCTTGGAGAGATGCAGCGACTGGAGAGCCCGAGGAACAGCCATGGCTGGCACATGGGGCTTGTTCTGTGGCAGGAGGATGTAGGCAGTCTTTCTCCTAGAGAATGACCTCCCGAGACTGATTCTTCACAGCCTAGACTTTACCTCTGTAAACAATGACTGAGAACAAGCCCACATCCTCTAT
Organism: Aquila chrysaetos chrysaetos; assembly: GCF_900496995.4. NCBI lineage: Eukaryota > Metazoa > Chordata > Aves > Accipitriformes > Accipitridae > Aquila > Aquila chrysaetos. The sequence continues at coordinate 21,388,974 of NC_044007.1, forward strand.
GGCCTTAATGGAAATTTCAGCCTAAATAAGAAGCACAGGGTCTCAGAGTGAGTCACTGCTGGCAACAGGAGCCCTAATGTTCTCTAACAGTTGCAATCACTGCTTCTGAAAACTTCACACAATACGTACAAGAAAGTTATTATTTTGAAGAAGCAGGAAAGTATTTTTGGCAAGGCACAGCCATTAAATAGGCAGTGTCAACAGAGATCAAAAGAATTATAACTCAGAATATATCTGGGCTACAGAATATATCTGGGCTACAGCATTATTTTGTCTTTGAAGCATTAAAACTGCCCCTATACTATGATGTTTAAAAAATACTAATGTCAATTTATAACAGCTTCTTATTGTCCTGCAATGGTGATGTACTATAAGAATATTAGAAGTATAGCCTGTTATTGAGTATTAAGTATATAGATTTAAAACAGTTAAGTACATAGGAAACGATCACATTGAAAAGGCTGCAGGCTGACATCCTCATTCTCTTGCTAATAAAATCTGCAGTTTACAAAATTAAATACAATAGCTTAAAAACTCCCCTAAAAATATCTGCTCCTTCTCTTCCTCCCCAATAAAAAAAATCACATGCATCAATGCAAAGAGAAAATTTCTATTTTAGCCATGACTATTATTTTGATGTATAAAGGCACTTTTTAACTTAACAATTCCTTTCTGAAACGCACAGACAATTCGCTGTACAAGAAGCCTTGGAAAAGGGCAGTTTTATTCTACCCATTTTTTTCTCCGCATGTTTTTATCTCAGTTAACAAGTACCTTAACAAGATACGTAATGCATTAACTTAACAGGCTAAAAAAAATCTAGACAAACAAATCCTACTTTTACATATCCAATGGTGTAGTTAGCAGTGTCAAAATCAAGCCTTCCAACATTAGAAAAAGCTTGAACCTCCATGCAGCCCCCTCGAGCACCGGACCACGCTTTTGCAGATTCCAGGACCTCGGCATAAAAGCCGGCTTCCTATCCCATCTCCTGTCCCCTGGACACTGCTTCCTTGTCCAGTTCATCTGCCACCGCCCCCACTCCCTACTGCCTTCTGTGGCCTCACTGTTCCTCCTCAATGGCAAGTATTGGGTCATACCCAAGTTCCCATTGACTGCCTCCAACAACGTCCAGAAGTAAATGTCAGAAAAAAAAGAGGAGTAAGGCACATATGCTTTCCTTCACACAACTGGTTTCGAGCTCCCTGTCTTCCCCTACTGATCACAAACCATCTGCCAGCCAAGCCTAATCTGCCCCTTCAAATTCTGAAAAGCTGTGTCCTACCCTCATCAGATGCAATTCAGAAGCTGACAGTCTTTTCACTGACATTTATATCTTGTCTCAGTCATCAGATACCGTCCCGAGTCTATACTTTTCTATTCTCTTGACTATACTCATCAGAGAGGCACAACACTCCATTATTTATACACTAGATTATTCTACCAAAAACCTGTTTACAACTCAGCATGGACATATCCAACACACTGTGCAGACTTAGCAATAGTTGTGTTACTCGCATCTTTCTTATTGCATATGCTTATTAGTTGTTCTCCTTGCACCTCTATAAACTCTACACTTCACACAGTCAACAGATAATACAAAGGATCTTACCTTCCAGCCCACAAACAGAATCTCCTCAATGACCTGCTGCTAACCTTCCACCACCAGGAGTCAGGAGAGCTACTAACTGAGTGATTTCTACAACAGCACCAGTATCCAGGTGTGAAAGTAGATGTCCATGAGGAGAATGTTACAGCATGCCAAAGCTAAGTGATCAAGAAGTAACAGCCGGGGAGCAGTTCTTGTCTGGAAATAAAAAGTCCAAACTTTTTATCATGAGTAGAAGCTTAATAAAATGTAAGAAAATGTTTAGTTTTGCTTTTTAATCAGCTGCCTTTGTTCAAATAAATGCACATTTCTCTCTTCTCAAATCTTTTTTTTTCAGACAGGTATCAGCTTTGAAGTCTCTACTCAAACACTTCGAAGAGATTCCTGAATTATGTCCAATTAATGCTAGCAAGCATTGTGGTACTGTCCCCGAATTAAGCTGCAGCCTCTGAGAAGGCAGGGACCATATTTCACCTATTCCTAAAAGTACCAAGAACACTGTCTGGATTAGATAAATAATAATAAAATTGAAATAAACTAAGGATACATCCTAACAGAAAGATTAAATGAAGAATGAATTGTGAACAATTCAGGTTCCCAAGAAAGATCGAGTGTTCTCTGGGTGATAGCAGAGGAGATTTGTGGGATGTGATGGTGTGGATCTGTGTATAAGTTGATCTGTTACTCTACTTCACTCTTATAAAGCTGAAACTAGAAGGCATGTAGACTAAGATCAGTATGGCCTTTCAAATTACTGTAGAAGCATTAAGGTCATAATGAAATAAAAGGAAATTCCATGTTTGTAAACTTCATAATAACTTAAAGAGAATAAAGAAGAAAGTATTACTAATGCTTGGAGAAAAATGTCATACTACACTCCACACAGATTTTATATTTTTTCACACTTTTTGTAAGCAAGTATAAATATGCTAGTACTCTAAACCAATAAGATAATTTCATAGAAAAAGTAAGTCTCATCTATGGCTGGGCTATACCGTTAGCACCTTAACTTGCACATAGTGAGGATATATGTATAAATAAACATATGCAGCTTGCAAAGTCTTCCACTGTGCCAAATATGGCCATAGTATGTACTGTCCATATGCTTATGCTGTCTTCTTTTGGCAACCAACAAAAAATCCTGGCAATTGCTCTCTAAAATGAGAGACAGACAGATATTCAAAAGGCAGTACCAAAGAAACTACTATAAACAGGTAACTCAGACCTTTGCTAGCTCCCATGTAGTACTTTCTCATGCATATCACAATAAAGAGTTCCAAGAAACTATCAAAAAAAGGAGATACATATGCATTTTAGAGAAGGCCAGTCCTACAGCAAACGTTTTAGTCATAATCTTGAAAGATCCGGGCTCGGTGAATTGGATCTAAGCCTACCTCCTATGGGACCTCCAAAATCACTCTGTAACTCTGGAAGTAATAATACTTCCTTTCTCTCACCTTTTATTGACCTGTCATTTTAGATAGCAAGCAATCCAGAGTGGGGACTGTAATTGTGTTTGCATGTATAGATAGACATATAAAAATGTAAAACAGATACACAGATATACATCATAGATAGATATGTATGTATACACATATATTTTTATTTATCTATAAAGTATAGTATCTAGGACAAAAGGAACTCTGTGTAAATAGAAACTAACAGCTTCTAAGTGATACTGTAATACACACAGCAAAAATAATATATCTTGGCATTCTGAAAAGGATGCCCTTTTCAAGTATGCTGCATCTCTTTTGTCTCTGGCAAGTAGGCTTGCAAGGGGGCTTTGATTACTTTTCTGATATGTACTCCATATCATCTTTTAGAATAGTTAAACAAAGCTCAGTCCCCACATCCTCTGAATAAAGTGAAAAGACAGCCAGAGAGAAAGAAACAGAGGAGCACTTTCATATATAGTATTTGAAGTTTGAGGTCTTTGCTTTCATCTGATTTTGGAATTTATCAAAATTGAACCATTGCATGTTTTTACTCTTGAAATAATTATGATCAACAAATTTATGTAGGTAGAAAACTATTTGTTTATGTACTGCTTGTTTTGTTTATATACTGCTTTTTATCTCTTAGATGCAGTCAAAAAATAACAAATGATACCCTTTGAAATACTGAGTTCAATTGTTCCAAAATACTACATATAATGGAAGAAAGCAAACCATTCACTCCACAACATCCTTCTTACCTGCCACTGAAGCATATAGAGATCTCCTTTTCTACTTTATTGTCATCTTGCTAAAAATATTTAGACCAATTAAAATTATTTCAACTTGAGTGGCAGCCCACTCTTCAGTGTCATTCCAGGACCAATGTGTCACCTACTTTAACATTCTTCTTTGATCCCAAGAGTTTTACAATCATGCATCATTCTTTGACTTTTTTCACAATCATCCATTTAGACACCTCCTGACAACTAAACATCGGCAGTGCATGCAACGAAATTACTGCTGTTCCTCCCTGTCACGAACAAATGTAATAAAACATCTAACAGCAAATCAATGTCTACACTTTGTAACGAGTATAATTATAGTAGGAAGAGGCACGCAAATCAATATGAAGATTGTGAGCAGAAGCTTTAGGTTTGTCAGTCATTTCTAGGAGCTGTTTACACTTTGTACATCCACAGAGCACTTGGAAGAACAAAATAATTCTGTTTGAAACCTACAACACAGATCTCACAATTATCATATCAACAATACACTTCTGTATCCACAAAGCTTTAAGTATTCTCATGGAAAAACAGAGGTATCACATCTCACCTGTCCTACGCCAAGAGAGCTTGGTATAAATAGTGCAGAATTTAAAAGCACTACACAATAAAGATACCAGTGTCTGACAAAACCATTATTTCACCGAGAGGTATGATACTTCCCTCCGAAAGGCAATAAAAAGTAAATTTCACGCTGCACTGTACATAAAGAACAGTTAAAATGAAAAATTTGTTGTGTGACATCTCATGTTGTTAACAATATAGGCAGATCAAGATAAGTGGGTGGATTTGGATCATCATCAGAAGACACAAGGCCATATTTGCCAGTCTATTATGTCATGTTTCTTGAATTCATGAACCCAAGAGTGCAATAACTTTTTGTGACATGATGGAGAAGTTACATTTTATACATGCTCTAAAAACACAGGCAAGATAAATGAATTAAAACCAGCAACCATATTGGTTTTTTTAAATGTTATTGAGCAATATAGCATATAGGTAATTCTGAAGTCTAAAGCATACAAACCATTCAGAAAATAGCAATGGAAAGCAAACTGTGATTGCCAGATGATTTACGTCAAATTAGCCCCTACCTTTGTAAACTAAAACAGTAGGAGAATATGAGTAAGAAAATAATGTTAAAGAGATTCTTCGTTAGGTTAAAAGGGAGCACAGCACTAAAATCACACACACTATGTCTGGAGTTGATGATTGACTTGAAATGCTGTCCTCTTCCAAAAATGGCTCATCCTATTTGGAACTGCTGTAACATTTTAGGAGCAATGGTTATTCACATTTCCCTTCAATCATTCCTGTTCAAAACACAGGTAGATTAAAAAAAAAAATTATGCAAAGAATAATTTTAAGAGAAAATCATGGTAAAGTTGTTAGAAAATGCCACAGTTCTATCCAAGATTTTTAAATTTTATTATTTGACCAATTATTAGTTGCTTTGATGTAACTGCATTTATCTTTAGTCACTAAAAATGTATAAAATTTTGCACTTTCAAACCTATGCTTTAACAATATGCTAATTATACAGTTCAGATGATCTGGAAAGAAATCCATTTTGCACTGATGATATAAGGGAGTGACAGTACAATTTACATTAAGAAATGTTTTCTCATTTTTCTCAAAAATTGGTTTGCACTCAGCCGGAGAAATCTAAATTCGACCAACAGGCATCCCTCCCTGCTTCTCCATGGTTACAAAATAACATGACAATCTGAATGACGAACAAGATGCACATAAGAATGGGTTACAAAAACTCCTCTGGACACAGGTAGACAGGCAGTCAATGTTTTCTTTTGTAACCTGATTAAACAGGCGATTATTGTATAGAACAATATCGAAATGCTAGTAGCAGACAATTCTCAGTGACATTATTTCAAACATTTTGAATTAGCTATTCCAAATTGTCTAAATTAGCCCCCAGGGCTGTTGGCCAGTCCACATTCCTGATTTTAAGGGAAGACTTCTAACCAGAGAGGCTAATACAAAGGTTCCTCTTTTGCTTATGGCTTTGTTCACATACCTTTCTTTACTCCAAGTTTAACAATACTGTACCACAGCATGCTTTTGGCACATGTTTTCCTGCCACATCAGTACCAACCTGTACAGACAGAGCCTGAAAGAGAGTGATTGGTTCGTTGTGATTTTCCTTTTACTGTTCAAGGGATACAGACTGCATCGCCTGGGAGATGGCACAGTGAGAAGAATTCTGCTTCCTGGCACACTGCTCTTCATCAGCTACAGACATCTAAGCACGTGAAATTTGAGGGCTAAAAACAGTCTTGATTTATTCATTTGTTTCAGAGCTATCTTGCCAGATATATTATGAAAAAAGCCATACCCATAACTTATCTTCAGACTGATGTGTTTCATTACTTTGTAGATTCATGGAGAAACATAGAAAATGATTTTCCCAAGTTTTTGGGACCATGTAGCTTTACAGATACAGCTGCACCACTGTTGGAATGTAGTCACAGTCAGTTGATGTAATATTAAACCTGTACCTATCCATAGCATGGATAAACTTAATGCATTGTAATGATGTGCCACAGATAAGACTAATTAGTATTTTCTTAGACGCACAGCCTAAAATAGTCTGGCATCCAGAAGTGCAGATACAGAGTTTTTCAAGATTATCAACAATAGTGGACAGAACAAAGGAAAAAGATCAACGAGGATGGGTAATTCGAGTAAATGATTACAGACTATCACGCCAACGAGTTTTGCAATTTTATTTAATAAAGGATGCTTATTTAAATAATTTTAGAGTCAAACTATTAAATATTTCCATCAGACAAAACTTGGCATTTTGGAAAGAAGATTTTGCGTATGAGAACACCACCTTCAGGTAACCATTTTCTAGCTTCTATTTGTATTATAAATGTATTTCTCACACGGAGGAATAGAACCTGAACACTAAATTAAAACCAGCGTTATTAGGAGACTTAACAAGAAGTGCGAAGACAGAAGCATGTAAGCCTGAGGATAAAAAAAAAAAATCCATCATAATATAATTCCACAAAATAAAGATGAGGTTAATCTGAAACCTATGAAAATTAATATCAAGATTTTAATTGACCTCAGAAGGTTTCAGTTAGGCCTTGCATGTTCAACATGATGGTTCAGTGTAATTTTGCAGTGCTCCTAAAGAATGCTCACCCCATCACCACTTCACCTTGTCTCAGCAGTTTTTTGATTTCCACTGAAACTGAGGTGTCTGAAATTACTCTCTGCAGTTACTTCTTTCCACGAACATGTTTTCAAAGGCATGTTTGAATATGCAAAAGTAAATTTTTACAGTTACTGTTCTTCCTTTAAAAAAAGAAAGCCATGGTGAATGTGAAACTCTGCAGTGATTTTCTCTGGAATATGTTAGGGTGACAAATTGTGGACCCTGAAAAAAAAAATACGTAGAGGAAATCAATGGTAATTTCAAACACACACATAAAATTCACTACACCAGAACATTTCAACCCTTACAACGAGAACCACTCACAAAGCATAACAGTGGGATGGAAGAGGTGGAGGACATCAACAGGCCCGTTTAAAGTTCAATTTCAACTGAGAGATTTTGGAAGTGAGGGCATATTAAAAAAAAATTAAAAAATTCAAAACTAGATTTTGATTTTCAGATCACTGGAATGACTACATAACTACAAAATATTTGTTCAAATTAAGATTCCATTGTAGCTTTTTAACCAAAATTTTCTGGAGGAAAGTGTTTGTGGTTTATGTGCAGAAAAAGTTGTGTGGGTTTTTTTTTTTCTCCAGGAGTTTGGGATACCAACAGCTTAACAGCTACTGACAGCTTATGCGCTCTTTCATTCTTACACTATTCCACTAAACCTGAAAGCCACCCTCTAGAAACAGTGAATTTGATCAGTATTTCAACCTAAACACTTCACTGTTTCAGGCTTCATAGGCGGAAAAACAGTATGATAAATTAGACTCAGTATATCATGTCTCTGTTCACTTTCCTGGCACTATCTGCTTGAAGCTAAGAGAAGTCATAATCTGCCAGTTGCTATATCATTGTCCTTTTAATGATACAAAAGCATGTACAATGAATAAGCTGAGGATAACTCCTCACAGCTGTCCTTGTCCCCTTCTTCCACTTTTTCTTTTGTTTTTGTTTTTACAGGAGAGAATCGTAAAATGTTTGCAGAAGTTGAAGAGATAATAAAAAAATAAATAAAAAACTCTATTTATAACAGAGAGCAATGCTAAAGGTGATGGGAATTCTAGAGACAGCACAAACATTTGAAGTGCCCCTGTTACAGCGATGGTCTTGTGATTCAGATATTTGACATCGCTTACCTGAAAGTCTTCAGCACCTGCTTTTGCAGGCTTGACTCTTCTCTTGCACCACGTCTGTGAAACAGAACGAGGGAAAAAGATCAATTCCCATCCGTAAGAAGGCCACGTCACCTGCATTCAACACCACAATGCTGACACTGTACATAGACATATATACAAAGGATTACCTGATTCATGTTGTCCAGTTCCAGAAATGCAGGTTGCTGTGAGTTTTCTACCTAATACCTCTAATTTTGGCATTTCTGCTGCACTACTGGCAGCCCCCGACAGAAGAGTATCTGATGCGTAGGGCTCCATCAAGTGAAATTCCCATTTGGCCTTTTTATCTCATGAGTGTTGGACTCTGCACAAGTAATAATACAAAATATCTCTCACCTGCAAACGATTTACAATAACATAATCAATAATGTATTTCCTGTGATCCACTTTACCATGCAAGAAAGAGCATTCAACGTGTGGAAATAATTTAAAAGAAGAAATGACAACAAATTCATTATGTTTTTTGTATTATTGCTTTCTCTCCTTTCACATATGTTTACACTCACAGCAGTTACACCAAGAAAAGACCATTCAGGAGTTCATTTATACAACTCACCTACCAAAAGACGTTGCTAATAACAGAACATTTTCTAGGGTTCTGCCCAAGGGCTCTGTGGTTTAAACTGCTGTGTTGGCCTTCGCGTCCCAATGGAGAAAAGTTGCTACCAATTATTTTATCTCACCCACCCTGCACGCCTCTTGTACATAATGACATTTTTGAGGCTTTAAATCTCTTTGCTAAAGGCACTAAATGCAGATGTGTGCTCGGTTTGAGGCTTGTAACTTATAGAAGGGAAAAAAGAGGCTGGCTAAATGAATGCTGGTCAAAGGACTGAGTCAAATCACTCTGAATTAATGATCTAAAGCACACTAGTGGACAGTTACCAGCAGTTAGACAATGTGTGGAACTTGCTAACCCACAATAGCATGTTCACATACCAGAACCCTTAATTCTAAACCATAATTTTTCCATACTTAGTGATTTTCTTTCTCCTGTGCTGTACATTATTAATTAGAGAACATATATTATGTTGTAAATCAGATTATCTACTTGAAAAATAATCAGGAGAAGGTGGGCCAGAAGGGGGGGTGAGGAGAAGGGTTATATGGGCTATTTACCCCTGCCCCAGCTCCATATTCGTGTTTTACATACAAATGAGAGTGTAGGATTAAAAAAAGGAGCAACTTAGTCCGGGTCCCAGTAATTTTTCCCCTCCTCTTCCCTGGGGGCATGTGTATGCACAAGAATGTGTGCACACAGGCAACACACGAGTAAGAAAGAGCTGTGTTTGTGCCTCCATTTCCTTCAATGATCCCTTCTCCTTTTACCTTGTCTGATGTTACTTGTTCTATCAACACACCTCTTGCTATCAAACCTCACTGTTACAAGTACAAAACTTTTGTTTACACAATAAACCCTCTACACAGAGCATCACTCCTTTTTTACAAGGGTCTTTCAGTTTTCTTCTTTCTTCTCAGTCATCTTTAGTCTCACCTCCTCAGACCTTTCTCTTGGGTTACGCAGAAACAGTGTCAGAGAACCCTAAAATTCAGTGTTACTGTAACTACCCATACAATACCATCGACCTTGCACTCAGTACTTCGTCAACATACTGTGTACTGCATGGAAATGCTTTAGAAATTTTTTTTTTATCTTATTTTTTGTTACTTTCGTCCAATGTATTATCATTTGATATTGAAATACGTAGGTAAAATGGAATTCAGAAAGCATGGCCACTTGACAGCAAATAGATCTAAAAATTCTAATAAAACTGTATCCAGCTCAAGTAGCAACAAGCATCTTGACTTACTCATCTCAAAATCCATTACAAATACGTTTAATTTCTTCTTCTCAACATAAATGTTTTCAAAGTTCTCTAGATGGATTATTTTATGTTTTTCCCAAGTTGAAATTAATTTTCCCTTTTACAGTTAGCCCTTCTATGTATCTTTGCATGACTTTGGTCCCAATGATGTCTGCAATTATTTCCAACTTTTTCATTCATATGCACTTCATCCCAATCTTCAAGATGACAGTCAATTCTGGCAACACTCAACTTGCTTGTCGGTAACATTTTTAATAACTTGTAGTTTAGAGACCACCACCTATATACAGCACCCTGCCATGTTTTGACTGTCTGACAGCATTCACGTCCAAGCAGTTAAATTGGATGCGTCTGCAGAATAAAATTTTGTGTAACAGTTGATCAATACTTGACTAAAATCTAAAGTTTCTAGATCTAAATCTAAAAAATCTGTATTTCTTACTATTCACTCATTATTTTATAGTGCTTTCAGAAAAAAAAAATTCTTTTTGCCTGGCAAGATTTGCAATCTTCCTTCCTTATCTCTTCATCATAAAAGTGTCCCTAGTATAGTCTGTAGCCATTGTACGCTTTTTACAGACCACTGAAAAAAAATAAGCCCTAAACCAAATAATTTCTCCAAAGAAGCTATTCAAAGCCTTGCTATGAAAACCAAGAAATGTGTTTTATAAAGAGCTCATGTTTTTCATATTCTCGGGACAAATACTAAAGCAAATTATAGCTTTAAGTTGCCACTTTGCGTTGAACCCCCAAACGAGAAGGCTCTGTAGTCTTGAAAAGATTGGCACAATGTTTCCTACAGCTCACACTGCCAAGCAAATGGATATCATTCACAGCTACCCTGGTAAGAATGTGTGGTGGGCTGACGAGACCCAGGTCAGTCTGCCCTGTAAATTACTCTTTCTTTGGGTCTCCACCACGTGGAATACATAACATCAGCAAATGCAACCAAGCAACATACTGATCAATCTACGCCTACTCTGTGTATGCATATCTGTTCATGCAAAGGTGAAAAGGTACCTCTTGCCTCTTGGTGACATCTGCTTTTCTTTTCTCATTCAGCTATGCACTTGGCATGCTAAGCCAAAGTTATTCCAATATCCTGTCTATTTTACTACAAATTTGGGGTTGTCTGCCAAAGCCTTGAACCATGTTTAAGGCCACTGAGTTGTCACAAATGTGACAGTTCACTTAGATTTAGTCCCCGTTTCAATTTTGGCAACTGGAATCAAAGATCCCTCAGGTAATTGTTGTACAATCAGGAAATGTCACACAGTGAGAATATGAGGCTGTTACACCTACCACAGCCTCTTAATTTTGATGCTAAGATTTTCCGATTTTGCTGCTTATGACATGCCTTCAGAAAGCACAAAGAATGTTTTTGCATTTTAGGGGAAACATTTCTAGTATTCCAGAATGTGATTACTTCGGATTCCCCCCTCATTCCCCAGCACCTCACACTATCTAGCCTGGAGATGGCAATCAAATATTGAAACCGCAGTGGTGAAGTTACTTTGCCCAATTTGCAGAAGTATAAATTCATTTCAAGATTTTTTTTTTGGTGATTTTCAAGTAAAAATTGACTTGCAGATTTTTGTGCCATATCGTAGGACTGTAGGTAAACCAGTATGGTTACAGCAGGCCTCTTTTCCTCATTGGTGATTTTGCTTTAATTTAGCATGATGCCATGTGTACAAAATTCCCAGCTGATCTTGGCATGCATTTACAGATTAATATCTAAAGCATACATTTATTGATTAATATGTGAATGCACTGCACCACTGACCCTAGTCCTGTGAAACAAAGACTATTTGTGCAAAGGGATGGGAGATTCTTGGGCATGCTGACTGTTTTCACTGACCATTCCAATGCAAATAAAAATTCAAGTACTACGTAATCTTAGTTTCAACTAATAAAAATGTAAAATTTTAATCCAAGAGCTTTTCTTGAGTTGTACTGTTAATAAAAGTGCAGTTTGCATAAAAGTATCCTTTGCAGTTTCTCAAACGCAACAGATGGTTGTGCTTTCTCTTGAAAAATATGAAAACAATGTCATGCACTTCACAAACAGTCAATCCATAAGCTTGTGTTTCAAAAGACTATGACTAAAGACAATATATCTTCCAATAGATTACCATGTGACTACGAAAGAGAAGTATGTAACATCAAATGAACTTTCACTTATCCCCAATTTCACCCCCAGTCATCGTATATATCATAACACATTGGTATCCCTGTATTACTTCACTTGTAATTTCTCCCAAAGGATGATCCAGTCAGTAGTAAACTCTTCTCTAAAATATAAAAAAAGTCACAATTGGTTGAAACAGAACATTTGCATGCCGGGCACAGAACACAGTCACACATAAATAGGGATTTTACCCACGTTGTCATTTGGTATTGGGGCAGTTTCATATAATTAATGTGGGGTTTTTTTACTTATTACTAGAAGTCTACTATTGAAGTACACAGCTCCAAGTCCTGCAAGGAATGTCACATATCCTCTAGATGTCTCTGGAGATTAATTCTGAGAACATTATAACTCTGAGCAGGATCCACTGTAAGGAGTCAATCATTATATTAGCATTATAACGGTTCTTCAATATTTGCTCTGTTGGAAGAAACAAAATATTTTTGTGCCTGCAGTCTGGACTCTAGGCTACCCTCCACATGCATACTAAGCTGTTATTTTCTCTTAGATGTGTTTCCATCTTGAGATTTACCTCTGCATTTTAGTAATACTATTTATTTTTTCTAACATTTTAGTTACTTATAGCAATATGCTGTAGTTCTATAATATTCTTTGATATATCCATATTAGAAACTATAATATATCTTTCATATATCCATATTAGAAACTAATACAGGCAAAATATTGGGCAAAAGCTGCATGGCTGAACTTTCACCATGGAAATCTGGTTTACAAAGCTGCAAATTTCATTCTTCAGTACCCTTAGTATCATTATAGTAATAACACTCAAAACGTAAATGGACATACACTTTGGATTTAAACCTTTATTTTACGATGTTTGCCATTACAGTCGTGGAAACAGAAAAGTCCCTTGTGATAATAGTTTTCCATAGCTTTGGAAGTGATTGTACCTTTGTTTCACACCAACTTCTGCAGATGAAATACAGTCTGCCACATGTAGTAGTAGCATACTGCTCCTCTATATTGAACAAAGGCATAACTTATCCAAAACCCGCCGGTGTCACTTCCCATTTACTTCAGCCGGCTTTGAACAGGCATTTAGGAGGCAGGCCCCGAACAGCGTAACTGCATTTGCACAGCCACTCCCATCTGAGGGAACAGCAGCCTTACAAACCATGGAGATGTGCAGTTTGAGAGCCATACTTCGGGCAGATGGCAACCCAAAACTTAAATGGACATGCTTCCCTGAGAAGAACATACAGATCTGCACTTTTCTAAGCTGGAAATGCTACAGAAAGATATTTGTTTGCAGGAACAAAAAATGCCATCCCTTGTATCAAACAGCAATCTGTACTTACTGAAAATAAATCATCCCTCGAGAGAAGTTCAACTGGTTTTCGGTGCTTTTGGTCTTCAACAATTAGTAGTCACCTTCATTTGTGATTTGCTTCATTGAAAATACATCAAGAACGAATGTGATCAGTGTAAAAAGACATGACAGCAGAAAACAGCGTACTGCCTTTGGCCAAGACAGAAAAAGAGCCTGCATGGCAGAGCACAGTAGTTTACTAGCTAATGTATAAACTCCTTAAAAGCAAATCCACTTCATTGTAAAAACAGTGCTTCTCCTGAAGTATAAGTAGGAAGAAAAGAAGGAATAAAAAAGACACCTTTTGATGAGAGATTATGTAGTCTCTACAATCGAGTAAATTTAGTTGCTGTTGCAGCAGAGGAATGTGATAGGAAATTTTACAGTTGAAGGAGAAATGTCACAGTATTTTGATAAGGGAGCGATGAACTTTTTTTCCCTTGTGCCATTATCAAGGCGAAGTGAACAAAATACATCATTTATAACCCACTGCTCTACCATTATCTCCTGGTGAGACACTTGTTTTAAAACACACAAGGACCTTTTTTCTCTAAGACTAAAGCTCTCTGTGAGGCTCAGTCTTCCTTTATAACCATGAAAGAAAGTTGACACTTGTGTGGGCCAAAGTTTCCAGGCAACCACACAAGGGCACTTATACACCCTCCAGGTCACCCCTCGTTCTGAAGTACAGAGGAAGCATATGAACAGTCTATGTCCCTTTGATCACAGATACCATCTAAAACTGATGTGGAGAGAAAATCCTGCACTTTGGAAGAAAGGCACTACAGTCTCCTCAAAGCTTTTTCTTACCTAATATACACGGAAAGTAAAGGTTAGCATGTTAGCGCAAAAATGCTAAAATTTTTTTTTCTCTTACGAGCTACAAAGCACCACTGACTCTCTCCTGACATTTAGTACTCCTGCCTAGGTATTCTTGCTCCCTGTTGTTTTTTTTTTTTAATATTAATCTCCAGCACAACAGCACAGTTGATTTACTGTAAATGCTCATTCAGCAAACCTCTACTCAAGCATGCAATTGTGTATGAGCACCAGAACCCTGTAGTAGGGAGCGTTCAGTAGAGGGGACTTCCAGTAGAGGCACATTTACTGACATATACAAAATTCAACAACATTTCCATATCAATATACCAAACCCACAATACTAACAGAAAATGAGAAACATACCCTTTTAATTTATGTTGAATAAGAGAGAAAATATTTGTAGTCAAAGTCAGGTGCTAATTAGTATAACCAATGTCTGTTTAGTACATTTAAATGTCTGTTTTAGTAGAATTAAATGTACATGAGACTAAGTTACCATATCAGAAGATAACAGGGTGGAATATTCTGGAGACCCCCTCATTAGTACTCACATGTTTCACTTGTCCTGTAGTATGAAAGTCAGATTCAGACATAAGCAGCCAGTTTAAGTTATTTCATGAAAACAAATAAAAAGCTTGCTTCCAGAAATGGCAGATGAATTTACCAGACCCGTCAGGTTTTTCTGCTCCTCCTACATACAATGTGTTTAACAGCTCAAATGGTTTGTCTTGACTGTTAATGTTAATGCATTTGCTGAGTCAATGAGGAAAAAGACACGTTACATGAACAAGGAGAACTCTAACAGTAAAATAAAATGGAAAGTTATTAGTTTACTTTGAAATGTACCGCATTTCATTCTAACAAAAAATAAAGAAAACCCAAGAGACAAGCATAATTATAATAAACTGACTGATCATTTTTAGATGCACAAACACAGGATATATGTTTATGTAAATACTTATCAAAATACTGCAACAGAGAACAGAATCTGAATTAATTGTCACCTTAACTTTCAGTTGGACAAGTAAAAAGTGAGAAGGAAAGCTATAGATTTTGAACTATGTATCAAAGTTTTCATCTGGAGACAGGTATTCACAAAAACATATATAAAAAAAAATTAAACAGAACGCTTATTTCTATTTTCTTATTTCCTATCCCTTTCTACTTAAATTAAAAGGGGCAGCCACGGTTCTTCAAGTTTTTGCTGATATTTCCATTCTTTTGGGAACTCTCCAAAAATCCTGAACATTTTCATTGAGATGAAATTCCAACAAAATCATTGCCTGAATAATGAATGCAAAAGCTCAGATCATAACTAAATTATGAAAATTAAGAAATAAATTAATAAGGTTAATATAGTATGCTATTACTATATAAACATTTTTGTTCCCCATCATACAACTAAAAAAAAAAAAACCCAGAACAAATATTTATGCTAAACCTGAGACATTTCAAATATTTTTGCTGAATTACATAATATTTCTCCTCATGTTGTAGAAACACTGCCAGATTCATTCAGATGGATAGATGCTTGCAGCAAGAAAGAATATTTAGAAGTTAAGCCATTCAGGACTCTGAATGAAGTGAATTTAGCAAAATATTCTTTCAAAGCTTTACTATAAGACCTATGATTTAATTGCCACACTCCAAAGCTGGTGGGCAGGTCAGTCTATTACCGAGCTCTTATATTTAACTTTGGTGGAGAGTGGTTGGTCTAAGACCAACAGAGTCTCTCAAAACAGGATGATAAGTTAATTTCACAGTTATCACAAAATAACATATGATATTAGGTGGTAGCGACATGATAACTCCACTGGAAACAATGGTAATTACATAGTAAATCGTGTCAATGATACTGCATTATCTCCTAACTGTTCAATTAACTCGTGTCACCACTGCATACTATGTTTAGAAAGTTGCTGATGCAATATTTCCGTATCATAATTGCAAAGATAGTTGAAGAAGATAGCACCCTATAATTTTAGAAAGTTTCTAGTATTACTTGGTGAAACTATTTCTACTATGAAAAACAAACAAACATTGAGGTGAAGAATGAGACCTAAAAACCTGGAAGATACCACCTGAAATGGAAACAGGTTGGCAAGACTGTCATCAAACAAATTACTTTTTCTTCTTTTATCCAGGGAATGAGACATTATTTCATAAATCAAATTCCAATTGATATTTATTCACCTATCCAAATGGTAAGAGCCCTCAGCCATCATTAAAACAATTACAAATTTAATCCCTGGAAAAAAAGTTACTTCTCCTGTGCTGCGCAGACAGTCTGATAAATTTAGATTACTTTATAGTAGAGGAATATGCTTAAATTATAAAATAGCACAAGGATGGGAAAAAAAAATGAGCTTTTCTGTAACTCACTCAAATGCTGCACTTTCACCAGTGACACAACTGGCCTTCTCATTTTCACTTATACAAATCAAAAGTCCAGTGAGGTGAAAGGAATTACTCAGAAATAAAATGGAATAAAACGTTGCCAGGAAACACACAGGGCTATTTATCTTGTTATTGCCTTTTAATATTCAAGACTGCAGGATATGATTGTTCTCTTCGAATGGTGTCATGTTCTGTTCATCCATAGACCACTGCTTTATAGTTCAACAACTTTATTCTTAACCACTATTTTTCCAAGTACAGAAATAAATCATTAGCTGGTAACAAATCAGTTATAGCTAGGATCAAAGCCAAGGCAGACGAAAGGTGTTATGCTGATTTACATCATCTTAAAATCATGCTCAGCAACAGTCCTTTCTACAAAAGAAATGTCGGATATCTGTGAGGCAATCCCTAAATACCGACCAACGGAAGGGTTTAAAAAACTCTATGTGATAAGGATGCTTTGGGACACTGGCACGTAAGAGACAAGGAAATTTCTGAAAAAGCCCCGGAGTATCTTCATCAGGAGACTTGTGGCAATTAAAGCACACTTTAGACTATACAGCAACATTTACCTGCAACAGAAACACTCTTGAAGCATGAAGTTGTTTTAGTTGTATTTTTCAATTTTCCTTTGTGACAATGCTATTTCATACAGCTTGTTTAGATTTAGAGCACCTCTTTCAAGGCCAACTCCACCTACTTTTTCATCTCTGCTCATACCAGTTTTGTGGTTATGAGAACACAAAGGAATCTGCATTATTTTAGTGCATGACTCATTTCCAGCAAATCAACACATATACTTTCAATTTGTTATGCATGAGACATGTAAAACTGTAGAGGTTTGGGCCTCTGGAGGACAAAATAAGCAAAATATGCAAGCGTAGTATCTAAATCATAACTGAAGTTAAACTCTAATTTTAAACACATAGACTGTACAGTGAATTCACAAATAACCAGAAAGGACTTTAAGGGTATCAGACCACATCCTAGACTTGTCCTTGGCTGTCCTAAGAATGTATACCATGTAACTGTCAGCTATAGGGGCCAACCTGTGCTCCCGAGGAGTGACACACAGTTCAAGCGATGCTTCTGCTTCCCCTTCCCAGCAGCCTTCCTTCCCCTAGTCCCCAAAAGACACTACTCATCTCCTGTGCATGGCCCTGCCTGACTATTTCTTCTGAGGTTGTGGATGTCACATTGGAAACTAAATTATTGGCAAGTAAGGAAATAAAAGAAAACCCACCAAGGTTAAAGTCAGCCCAAACCTCTTCCAAAACAGGATCCCAATAAGGTAAGGTAAAAATGTCTCAAAACTCCACTTCTTCTGTGCTAGTTAAGCATCTGAGTTTATGCCGTTCCCGGTCTTACATCCATTGAGTCACAGAGTAAGAGTACAAATACGAAGGCAAGATAAGAGACGTCAGCAAGAGTAAATACATCAAAGAAAAACAAAACCAAAAAAATTCCCCCACAAATTGTAAGAATTCAGTAAGTTACCCTAAAATAATTCTGCACATAAAAAAAAAGAAAAGAGAAACCAGGTGCGTTTTCCATTTCTAACAGCAAAACAGTGCCGTGGGAGGACTCCATGGTGCTCCAGATTGGGAGACTTTGGGGGTTTTTTTGCTGTTCATAATGCATTTATTTTTCTCAATTTGGCAAAAGTCTCTCAATATAGACACATGACTTCAACTTTCTGAAAGCGGTCTGAATTATAAACCCACAAATCAGACAATCATTATGTGGTTCACTCTGTTGCCATCTTCTGCAACTAGCGTAACAGATAATAGCGAAGCTGAAATTAAAAAAAGGGTTGTTTGGGGGTTTGGGGTTTGGGTTTTTTTTTTGGGTTTTTTTTTTGGCTTTACCATCTTCCAGCATCCTCCATAGAACTTTTGAGAAACAAGACATTTCTTTTGAATCAGATATCCACTATCAATTTGGACAGAGAGCGTCTGAACCAGTATTATCTGCAAATGATTTATGAGGGCAGGTATTTCTCTACCTGAACGTTTTAGTGAAACCATAAATATCAGTAGAGACAGAGGATGGAATTCAAAGAAAAAGCCTTGAAAAATATTTTATATGGGAAGCTACTTCCATCTGATGAAAATTTTAATTCACCATTTATGTATTTTTAAAGAATTTTCATGTTGGCCAGATCTCTCCTCCTTTCTTACTGATAATTTAAACATATTTACTATACATACTTACCTATTAATAAAACCTACTGAACTAAGGCAACTGATCAGACGTCTTCCCATTGACTTCAACTAAGAATGCATCTGAGTCTGAAACATTATTCAGAAGAAAAGAGTACATTCAGTATAGCAATGTAAACTCAGCATTTTAAATTGTTCATGAAAAATATCCTCAAAAATCCTTAGAGAAGCAGTATCCCCTTTTCTGTTATGTAACCTGCAACATATTGAGCATCAATAAGGCATTTACCTTTGAGAGTCATCCATCTTCCCCTTTCTAAAATGGTGTCAGTAATTCTTTCTCCTAAATGGAGAAGGATGGTTTTATGCAACAGCTCTATGTGGAGTACCTACTTCAGGGTGGACTAGGTAGATCCAGCTCCTTTGGCC
Organism: Aquila chrysaetos chrysaetos; assembly: GCF_900496995.4. Classification (NCBI taxonomy): domain Eukaryota; kingdom Metazoa; phylum Chordata; class Aves; order Accipitriformes; family Accipitridae; genus Aquila; species Aquila chrysaetos. Next base: position 21,408,332 of record NC_044007.1, read on the forward strand.
TTCTCTTCCAGACTCAGTTTGTTCAGACCTTGAGATTATATTGGAAGCACCATACAGCATTATTAATACAAAAATTCAAAACTAGTTTAATGACCATTTTGATTTATATTAGGTTATTATGAATTTCCAACATAGTCTATTTTATGAAAAAGATAGGAAAAAAAAAAAGCCTGTTCTCTGTGGAATTGAATTTTTAATAGTTAATTTCATCTTCTAGATATTCACGTTTTTCTGAGCTTCTTTTTTACCCTTTTCTTATTTCTGTTTATTATTTCTATTAACTTATTTCTCAGTTATTATTAGTTGGATCAAAAATATGTTTCTATAGATCAAAATGGAAAGAATTCTCTTTTATAGTACTGTAAATTTGTTCATCCAAAGAAAATATTATGGAAAAGCATGTACCTACTAAAATTCAATTGTTAAAATAGAAATTTACATGCATGCATTTCAATACACTACCCTCATTAGGACATTTAGATACTTATATAACAGTCAACTAGGATGTACACATGCTGGATTATATTCTGTATTTACTGTTCTAATAATGCGTATATTACCCATGTTTTGTACCAGAAGATTTCAAAGTGTTGGAAGCATAAAAGTGAATAAAGCATCACATCTTCCTATTTAAGGTATCAAGGTAATATTAGCCTTCTTTCATGGTTAATAAAAACAACATATCAAACCTAATTGAAAGTCTCTCAGTTTTGGGCAACTCAGGTTGGGCTTGACTTTAGAACTTGACTTCCGATGTGTTTCTAATTCACAAGTGAAGCCCTTTACCTGTGAAACCAGGTCCTAGACACCAAGAATAGGGCATCAAAGAATCAAGGTCAAATTTTAGGCTTCAGGAAGCTGGCCAGTGTCACAGAGGAAGTAACATAGTATTCTCATTTTTTATATTATGCTTTTACGGCTCCAAATCCATCTGGTTTTTACACCATCCATTTTGAAAACTGAAGAGAATAGAGAATTTTATTAGCTTTGTATAACATAAAATGTATAGCTGTAATGTGTAATGTAATGATTTTTTTGCTTGTATGATAAGTGTTATACTCAGCTATGACAACACAGCAAATATAATATTGCCCAAGCAATCCAGGGAAATAACTTTCACCATGGTGAAGACCCCATTAGGAAGAATTGCAAGACCTAACTCAGATTTCCTTCTTCATATTTATTGTGTAAGGGAACATACATGGAATCCACTCTACTGGTTGTAGAAGACTTCATGAAAGGCAAAATGGGGGCCCACAAGCCCTTCACACCCTTTTTTAGCTCATCACTGAATGGTGTGTTCATCTCAGAGACTCTAAATCCTTCCTGTCAAAATATAAAGGGTTCAGTCAGGGCTGGTAATCCAGCGCAAGGAGGAGGAGGAAGGAGAAATTAAATGATCAAGAAGTGCTGCAACAAGAGTGTAAAGGAAGGAGAAGGCTGCCACTGCAGTCAGGCTGCACCGAAATACTTAGAACATCCTGCAAGTAGCAACATGGAAACCTTGTGATGAAAAAACGCTATATTTTATTAATGTATGGTTATGCCATAATATAAATACGTAAAATAAAACACATAAATTGCCAGGAAAAAAATTTTCTGTGCGTACAGCTACAAATAACCATATTTACGATTGGTCAGGTTTGCATAACCCTATGAAACAGATATTATGATACACAGGATTTTAGTAATATAGTTACTAGAGTGAACAAGAAAACCATTTTCTATCAAATTACTGCCTCCTTCCCCCTAAAAAGTATCTGACTAAAGCAGAGATAATGTAAAGTTCAGCTATCAAAAATGGCTTCATTAAGAACTTTAATGAAGCACATGGGAGCCATTTATTGACTCCTCAACTATTAAGACATAGCATTATTACTGCTTTAATAGTATTTCCATTTTCATTTAGGAAATAACTAATCAAGGGATCAATGTACCAAAGACTTTATTTTCTCTCCCATGGGTCACTGAAAGTACATTTTTTAAAATGCAAAAAAGTAAAGGCAATTCCCCCCAGTGCCATATCACATAAGCAATTTAAAGAAATAACAAGGAATGCTAAAGGTCAATGGCTCCCGATCTAAGCCATGTTATAAAACAAATGAAAATTGTTCATGGTAATTCTACCTTTCTGGTGGAAGTAAGAGATCGCTTTCACATCAAAGAGGCTTACCTCCAAAGTATGCAAAGCACCTCCACCCTGACCTGCTGTCAACCTGTGAGACATTTCTATTTCTCAGCCTCACTTAGAATGCAAACTACTGTTTTCCTGGTAGTTCTCACAGCTCCACTTCCTTTGAGGTACAGATGTGTAGCCAAAGAACCCAATCAGATAACACCCATTTACATATTTATAAAGTCTCCTGTAAAATCTCGTATCAATTGTTGCCACTATATATAGCCCTTTCAAAGTATCTTGTGGGCACAAGCGCTCCACTGCACTGCTCCCTTCAGGAGTCCAGATATATCGTATAATGTGATTTCAATGTAAATGTGGCCCATCACACAATCATACCACTTCACAAACTCTTTTCTGCTGGGGTAGCTTAAATCTAAACACACTCAAGCAGCTTGCTGCACTGGAGCAAGATTTCCTCCACATAAAAAAAGTCAAAACCCCCAACACAACAATGCCAAGGAAAAAAAAATCTGAACATTTTCTGCAGAAAGATGGGCCGTCTCCAAATCCTTGTGCCCTATCAGACAAATTAAAGTAAATCAAGCATGAAATGAAGCAGAAGAGCCCCGAGATAAGGCTCCTTTAAGTCGTTTACAGATTAGGATAGAGAGAGGTGCATCTGGTCTCTGGCAGTGAAGGAGGCCAGTTTCTCATCTCACAATAGCAGCCTGTGTATAGGATTACCTTACCTTGTCACTGACAAGGGAAAAAGCGCCTGCAAAATGTCTCTAACTAACTTCCTAATGTTCCCAGCTAAGTTCTCTTATTAAAGTATTAACTGTTACAATGATAGAAATAAATTTTGATAAAACAAAATAAAAACAGACACTAGTCTGATTTATGAGCTGGTCAGACGCTGATAAACTGGAGGCTCTGCTACCAGCAGATGAGCCTCTTCGCTTATCAGTCAGGATTTCACTGCTAGAGACAGCAGATAACTTTCCAACTGGAATTAGTGACGCAGGGAACTGTGTGTTACTGGTCTGACTGGTGCTCTAGCAGCACCTAAAAGGGCTTCTTGTGTTATCAGATGGGATTTTGCACTGCATGCAGCGAGACATTTCCCCACTGGAAGCAACGGCCGAGCTCAGAGGTCTGCACAGCTAATGGTTAAACTGGTGCTCCTGCCGTGGCAAACAAGCCTCTCTCCTCTTATCAGCTGCCGTTCAGCTTCTACAAATTGGAGGCCTTTCTTCCTTCCTTCCTTCCTTCTTTCCTTCCTTTCCTTCCTTTTGTTCTTTCCTTCCTTCCTTCCTTCCTTTCCTTCCTTTCCTTCCTTCTTTCCTTCCTTTCCTTCTTTCCTTCCTTCCCTCCCTTCCTTCCTTCCTTCCTTTTCTTCCTTCCTTCCTTCCTTCCCGCTGTCCTGCCTTCCGCAGGACGCCGTCACCCTCTCCCACTTCTCCCTTGTGGCCCCTGTACCCCAACCCAGCAGCCGCAGGGGTGAGCCGGCTCCCACCGCGCCCGCGCCGTTGCGGCCGCGCCGACCCGCAGGACGCTGCAGCCTGCGGCCACGCTGCCCCGCTGCCCCGCGTGCCAGAGCTGCCCCGGCCGTGCCCGGGACACCCGCCCGGGCGGCCCGGCGGGGCTTCGGCCGGTGGCACTTCTTCCCTTGGAGGACGCCGGGCCGCGGGAGTGCTTCAGCGCTGCGCCGAGGAAGGCTGTCCCAGGTTTGCGGGGGTAAGGCAGTCCTGACGGTCTCTCCGTTTCCATACACCTCAACCCCACCGTGCTCGACACCTTGTAATTTGGATGGGAATACCCTGCTTAATGAAATTGCTCTGGATGCGTGCCTGGGTTTGCTGTTGCGCGCTATCCTACAAATGCCGTGATTGCTCTGGGTGCAGACATGTCCTAGACCTTAAACAGACGAAAGTAAGGGTTTTCTAGGAACCCCAGCAGTAATCAGTGTTATTTAATAAGAAGAAAGCAGGTAGATGCAAGATATCACATACTCCTAGCTGGATGTGTACAAATCCTTCTTCGAAAGAACTGAAGTAACAAATCAACTTATAATTAGTGCCTGCTTTATAATTTCCACCTTTTAGTTCTCTTTGTGAATACTGGAAAGATACAAAAAATGTGGATTTGTGTACAAAAATACAGAGTCTGGATACCAAAACGGCACTACAAAAAAGAAAAAAAAATACGCTTCACTCCTTAAAGACTTCTTACATCACCTACTCTTACATAAAGACCTATAGGCTCTCTAATTCCAGTGACAATGTACATACTCTGTGTTCCGAGGGTGAAAACACATAGTATAATGCTTTTTAATTCACTGAAACTCTAGAATGAGGAAAAAACTCCCAACCATTACAGTAGCTTAAACTAGTACTAGCTCAAGATAGCACTAATTTACCCTCGAAGCTCTAAGAAAAGGTGTACATGCACCCTTATTTGCCAAATGAGAGTATTTTAAAATAGACCTGAGTATTTGTTCCCGATACACAAAGAATAAGACAGAAACGACCCAGAAAGCAGAGTATAATTTTACTGAACTAATCCAGAAAGAATGTAGGGCAGGATAGCAGGAAGTATGAAATTGTCCTTCAGGCTTTAACTGCCAGACCCTAAATCGATGGTGCTTCAGGAAATCTTTCTTAATGTATGAAAAAGGGAAGGCAGAAGGCGCAGTGCCTCACCCCAGAGCACTTTCTCCACCAGCCTTTCACATCACACTGAACCCCTTACACTCTTCCTGCATGTTTTGGATATTTGTAAGAATGTCTCCAGCTCCACACAATGTTCAACCCAAGCAAACTGAGCCGGGTCCTGCCCCTCCTAGTCCTACACTTGGACTCCTCTGAAGCAGTGATATCCCCTTACTTGCCTTGTATACTGCACACTCAATAAGGTTTTGAGGGTCGGGGTTTTATTTTCTTTTTGAAGACTATTTCTCTAATTTTTCATTAGCCAGGCATCACTCACTGCTATGAAAATGAAAAATGTGCCATATTATCACGCAAAGATCTCACGAACTAACACTAAGTGTTACAAACACGACAGGTGGATGAAATTACGCATGGAAACACTCCCACAGGAGGCACCTTTTATCCTTTGAAGAGACTGTCTGGGCAAAGGAAAGGCAAATGAAATTTCTTTCCTCACTAACTGTCAAGACTAATTTCATCTGTCCCCAGCACTTTCAACCACAACCCCTCCTTCCCAATGAGATAGATGAATTTCTGTTCATATGTTAAAAATAATGCCAGTTCTCATTTCACTCCTTCCTTACCTTTTAAAATACACACTGCAAAACTGCACCAGTGCACTATCTGATGCTGACACATATGATGAAACCATGATGAAAAATTACAAGCGAGTGTCTTATTCTGTCTGCATTTTGTATGAATGAATGATCCAAAAGGCAGAAGTATCCAAGTTCTCTGTGTGAGATTAACACACCTGATTTGCAGCTGCTGCTCTTTTTGGAAGCATACACCAGTGAAATGTGAAGGCACTGTAAAACACGAATGTGATCTACTAAAGTTTTGCACTCACTTATTTACATTAATTTTGCTGTTTGCACAAATCTACAAAGGCTATGGGGCAAAGGAAGAACAAAGTATTTATATTTGTACCCCAAAATTATTCTCAGTGAACTGAGGTAATATAATTCTCTTCTGTGCAGAGAACTGATATATTTACACATCTGTGACCAATTGATGATACCTAACAAGCACTCATTGCTTGCTGCTTTCAAATAATAAACTCACTTAAATTATGCCAAAAAAGATAAGAGCCATGCTTTATTTTCCTATTTATTAATACTATGAGAAGGTGACATGTTTACATGATATTTATACTGCTCCTATTTTTGTAGCAGACTCATAAAAGTCTTAGGACAAATTTTTGTTACCTCATTATATCAGAAAGATTCAAAACTGTTTCACGCTACACTAAAACTGCAAATATTTGATCCATAAAAGCAAAGTTACTTTTTATTCAATAATGAACTATATTATGTAACACAATTTTGCATAAGTTCCTTTAAAAGCTGTAACTGCTGGTATTTCCAAAAACATTTCCAAATTTGACAGTCCTTCCGCACTGTACATGCAAACCAGATTCTTTGAGCTGTGTATGACCTAGTACAGGATACTGTTATAATAAATGATATGGATATTCATGACATTAAATGATAGTAAGTGGCAACTGTATGAAATCACTTCTTATTAATTACAGTGCTGATTAACTGCCATTCAGATTTTTGTTAAAAAAACAAAGGAGCTGCAGCAGTTCTACATTCATCAGTAGTTTTGATGATCTTTACTAGTCAATATTAGCAGTGTGGTAAATAATAAAATGTAGTATGACCCTGCTTAGGTATAAATGCAAGATAATAGATGGCATTTTAGTCTGTTGGCCTCTATCAAACCAACAACAGAGCTATACATTTTTCTAATTTTTACCATGAAATAGACCTTTGACCACCACCATCATTTTAAATTCTTTTTCTGCTCTGTTCTCACAACATTCAAAAGCAGTAAGGAAGGTTTCAGAATTGCTCACAGATCTCATATGCTAAAGTGAACTCCACAGATTAAGGGCTTCTGAAAATACAAAATGCTGCTGTACTTCCTGTTTTATAAGCATTTTACCTAGTACAAAACTTCTGATGAGAGATCCTCAAAGCCATGGGGATCTGCAACGCAAACATAAATTTTCTCTGATAATCTAGTACGCCAAAGAAAGGCAAAGATCTATGCTGGTTATGTCAGCCATCAAGATGACACTGACATTGAATTTTCTGTAATCAGCACAATGCAAGTGAGCGACGTGATGCAGTCAGTGTCATACCCAACCATGTTGACTCCCAGTTTCAACGGGCAGTACATGTTCACAGCTGGGTCAGTAGCAGGCCACTGCCAAGACGAGTGAAGAGCAAGGCTTGAGTTCACACTTCAGAGTCCACAAGACGCCATATGAACTTATGCTCCACTAGAGTATTTAAGGTAGAATTAATTCTCAATTATGTACCTCTAATCAATTATGAAACAATTTAATGATTTAGCCAGCCTAACCAGAATCCATTTTAACCCCACAAAACTTTTGCTATTCCTTAACAATATCTTATTAGAGCTACGGACAATATTCAGACACTTCTTTATAATAAGAATTGAACTATGAAAAGTCATGAGCTTAATTTCATTGATTTATAGAGTAAAGCAGATTTAAACTGACTCATGCGCTTCCAAACAAAAACAACACAGTGGAAGACAATTGAATGCATTATACATTGAATATCTTTACAATACCTTACAACACACCCATTTTATCTGAAATATGGTGTTATTTTTCTAACAAACAGGCTTAGGTTATGATTTTAAACACGATTTGATATGTTTAAAGTAGAATTGTAAAACAGTCACGGTGTACTGAACTCTGTTCCTATACTGCAGATCTGAATTCACTGAAGCAAAGCTGATCCAAATAATGGATCTTCGAAGACCATAAACTGTTATCAGCAGTTCTAATGGACTAAGTGCAAGCAGGACGATCAAGTTTGATAGACTACGTAAGCTCATATATTTAAATCAGCAATGCATGCAGCAACTTAAGAGGAGGAAGAATTTTTACCCCAGGTTGTCTCTTAAGTTCTTGTGCCAAAGTGACAACTGAGTTTTACCATTCTGAATGTATGTCTACTTTATATAGCCCTTCTGTGGAATAGAGGCAGTTGAGGTAGCATGAACATGAAGTATTCTAAATTGCAGAAATAGTCTAACGGGGGCATCACAGAGCTATGCAGGTTAAATTAGCCTTACTAATTTATTTTTTCTTCCCCCTCACCTCCCCCAACTTAAGCACACCTAATTACATTAAAACCATTGTTATTTAGCTAAATAACAGTTCTTCTCCCCAAATCAAATTTCTCTACATTTCTTAGGAAACGTGTATTCTGATTAAGTTTCAAGTATTGACAGTCTAATGCAAAGCAGCTTAGAGAACTGATTATCAGAAAGACATAGCAAGACCCAGGTAGGTAAAAGGAGAGATTATGAACATCCAGGAAGACACACTTTTAACCGCTGTTGTCCAAGACGCTCTTAAGCTGATCTGAGACGTGACCATATACCCCACTAGTGCTTCCATATATTTTTCATAGCAGGCATACTAAATAAACTTTTCTGTTAAAACAGAACTCATTCAACATCTTTGTAAACCTGTGTTTGAAGGAATCTAGACTAAAGTACTTACGATAAATAGTGTTGAAGACAGCCCATCAGCCTAGTTCAGGATAGAAAGAGACAGAAACAAGGAACAAACAAGCCACTCTGTGCTACTGTCAGTGGTCTCTGTTGGATGAAGTATGTACTTTGCACAGCAGAAGCTTTAAACTGTATTTCTGTTCAAATAAAACAATACACAAACTAAATAAAATTAAGAACGGAACCCTTAAATGTTCAGCTGCTCTCTCAGCAGTCTCTGTAACTCTTAAAAAGCACAATAATCAATATTATTATGCTAAGCAGTACCTATTCATATAGCAGCATACAGTGCTTCCCTCCATAAGCTCATGGTCTTATAAACACTTGAAAAACCTACAAATACTTGTTTTAACAGACCTACAAATACATTCAAGTGTTCTCAACTATACATGCTTGCAGCACTGAAGCCGTTTCTAAGGGGGGATGTCTGAAAAATTTATCATGCAACTATTGTTCATCAAAAAATTGTCGGCTATTTTCACTTCAAAGATACAAGTGCATTTCCCTCCCACCTCTTTCTTGCATGTATCAATAAAACAGATTGTCTCATTTTCTCTCTTTGCACAGATTGCATATTTAATGCCAATCAGTTTACTAATTACTCCAAAGCTAAAATGAAACCTATATTTATACAGGTAGATGAGGGTTCATTTATTCCTTGCTCTCAGGGCTCTGACACTTGAAGTAGGGTAAGAGGGGGAGCAGTGGAAGGGGGAAGAAATTTTAAAAACTGGTTTGGTTCCAAATACTCTAATTCCCATTAGAAGCATACAACTACTTTATCTTTCTTCTTTTGCCATTAATTACGAATAAATTCATCTTTCTCTTATGAAGCCTGAAGTTTGTTGTTGTTGTTAGATGAGTTGCATTCAAACTCCAACAAAAAAGATGAAGCCAACATTGAAATTCATCTCACAGTCCAGAATTTACTTAACGGCCAGCCTGTGCGCTGTGATAAACGGAATGATGATCCGGCAACATGTCTTTATCCATGGTTTGCTTTAATTAACGCCGGCTTGTTTGTTGAAAAGATGATTAATATGCCAATGAAAATTGCATAATTGAATACCACAACACTGGCACAATCAGAAAGACACATGCAGTTTTTTGATTAACATTTATTATTATTATTATTATTATTGTGTGTTTTAATGTACTCTTCTCACTATGAAATGATGCAGTTTTTGACCGAGAGGTGAGGAAAAGCCAGGTTAAGTGCAGGATCTTCCATGGGCAAGAAAAAAATATGATGCAATTTAATCATGCAGAAATAGTTCCTTGGTCATGCAGCCATTTTTCCAAACTCAAAATAGAAGCAAAACAACCTCAGAAAAAGAAAATACAGGAAAAATAACAAGCTATAAGAAAAAGCATAAACACAAACAACAAAAATTCAAATGGCAATGACCATGTGATACAAAGAAAAGAACTATGAAAAATCCAAACACTATATTCAGTATTGTAGGAATTAGTATATGGGAAGGAGAAGAAACAATTTTTAAGCAACAGAAATGATAAGGAACTTTTACTCTAAAAGCACCAATACATTACACTAACAAAGCACTAAAAATAAGAAAACTAAAGTACCACCCCCTTCCAGAACTTCACCTAACAACTGTCCTAACTCCAATTTGTTAACATATTCATCTGGTTAAATCCATCTTATGACTGGCACAACAGTCCCAATTAAGGTATGGACCAGGTTTTATTTTATCTATACTATTTATTTGTTTGGTTTTCCTCTACTTACTTACCCTTACTGTCCAACTTAAGGCAGATGTTAATGTTACCTAACACAGATTCTCATGCAAAGAGACTAACTTTTAAGGGGCAGGAAGATCCCTTTTCTTTACAAAACTAAATTCAGACTTGCATATCAATTCAACAAGATATATAATAGTTCTGTAAATACCCTGGCTATTTTGGAAATAAGCTAATAGTAAAATTGACAGTTTTTGAACTAAGGTAAGCCAGAAATCTCTCCAGAGTTCTCCCCTAAAATTAGCATCTACATACTGACTTCATACTTTCTTCAGTGCTTTAAGCAGGCACAAGAATTTTCTGATAACTGAAATTCCATTATTTAGATTAATAAACACCTGCACAGGATAACACAAAGCAAATACTGCTGCACCTTTACTGTAATCAAATAAAACAGCAAGGAAAGATTCCCACTTATTTCTTTCTACAAAAAGCGGCACAAGAAGTAAGATTTCTGCAAGAATTGCTTTTCAAGGATCCTCTCACATGGTCCTTGCATGGATGAGGAGAAAAAGGAGAAAAACTCCGACAGAAAAGGTCTGTGTGCTCCAACTGCAACCTTCAATGACTTCTGTGGGTCTAACGTGACCATCGGAGGTACTGCGTGCCTCTCAACAATCCCCGGGTGTCCTGGTTTTGGCTGGGATAGAGATAATTGTATTCCTAGTAGCTGGTACAGTGCTATGTTTTGGGTTCAGTATGAGAACAATGTTGATAACACACTGATGTTTTCAGTTGTTGCTAAGTAATGTTTAGTCTAAAGTCAAGGATTGTTCAGCTTCTGATGCCCAGCCAGCAAGAAGGCTGGAGGGGCACAAGAAGTTGGCACAGGACACAGCCAGGGCAGCTGACCCAAACTGGCCAAAGGGGTATTCCATACCATGTGATGTCATATCTAGTATATAAACTGGGGGGCTTGGCCTGGGGGGGATGGTTTCTTGGGAACTAAATGGACATCAGTCAGCAAGTGGTGAGCAATTGCATTGTGCATCACTTCTTTTGTATGTTCCAATCCTTTTATTGTTTTTATTGTCATTTTAATATTCTTATTATTATCATTATTAGTTTCTTCCTTTCTGTTCCATTAAACTGTTCTTATCTCAATCCACAAGTTTTACCTTTTTCCTTCCAATTCTCTCCCCCAGCCCACTGGGTGGGGGGGAGTGAGAGAGCGGCTGCGTGGTGCTTAGTTGCTGGCTGGGGTTAAACCACGACACCAGGTTACAGCTGATCCTGAGCACAACTAGTGAGAGCTCAGCTGAGTAGTAAGTACAGCCTGGAAAAGCATGACTGTGCAATGAGTGAAGGACATCCATCCTCCTGCTTCATCCTCCAAGGCCATTCATTATCCTCTAGACTCCAAGCATACATTCATAGAATCATAGAATGGTTTGGGTTGGAAGGCACCTTAAAGACCATCTAGTTCCAACCCCCCTGCCACGGGCAGGGACACCTTCCACTAGACCAGGTTGCTCAAAGCCTCATCCAACCTGCCCTTGAACACTTCCAGGCATGGGGCATCCACAGCCTCTCTGGGCAACCTGTCCCAGTGCCTCACCACCCTCATAGTGATGAATTTCTTCCTTACATCTAATCTCAATTCACCCTCTTTCAGTTTAAAGCCATTACCCCTTGTCCTATCACTACATGCCCTTGTAAAAAGTCCCTCTCTGGCTTTCCTGTAGGTCCCCTTTAGGTACTGGCAGGCCACTATAAGCTCTGCCCGGAGCCTTCTCTTCTCTAGGCTGAACAACCCCAACTGTCTCAGCCTGTCCTCATAGGGGAAGTGCTCCAGCCCTCTGACCAACTTCGTGGCCCTCCTCTGGACTCACTCCTCAATTCCTCGTATTTTGCTTTGAAATGAATATATTTTTGAAGAAAGGTCCTTTGTAAGCACATTGGAGGCACACAAAACTCACAAGATTTCTAAGAGGCCCAGCAAGGGCTTCTCCCAGCTTACCTGTGCCTTTGGGAGAAACTGATTTTCCAGTCTGCAGTTCAGCTTGGAGGTTATTTAAGCACCTGAATGCCCACATTTGCAACTCAGTATTAGAAAACACTGGCAGGGAAAACAAGACAAAGTTTTTGTTTTTGAAGAGTCACAAAGGAGCCACAGGAGCCACTCTTGTATTTCCTCACCCTGTCCTTCTTAGTATAACTAAAAAAGGCACTTTAACTTATGGGGGGACATCAGATCTAAAAAAAAATACAAACTATCATATTAATTAGGGACAGAGAATTATAGCTACTGAAAACCTGTCCAAAGGAAAAAAAAACCAACAATTCACTTGGGAAATTTTTGATTGCTGAAAAGGTACAAACATTGTGAATGAAACTTCATCTATATAAAAAAAAAAAAAATGATCAAAATCCAAACATGTTAGAAAACAGAAGACCTGAACTGAAGAAAAGTTCATTCTTGGGCAAAAGCCCCTGACAATAGCAGTCACTGAGGAATTCCTCCAGCTTTAAAGGAAAATAAAACTTTTCAGGGGCATGTTGTAGGAAAGAGTGAAACAGCTGGAAGTGCCGAGGTCCTCCACGCTGCACAACATCTAAACCAGGATGGACTCAGCCCAATCTAAAAAGCTGCCAGGGAAAATACTATGTTGTCCACCATGGCGACTCACAACCATATCAATCTTTTCAATTTCTCTGATATTATAATCTTGAAACTTGACTGTTTTCTAAACACATTCAAGTTGTGGTATCAGCAGATTCAAAACTTAAGTTGTAATAAATATCACTGTTCATATTACTCTGTAGATTGTAGAGGCACACACTGCAATTTGCTTAACTGCAGACCATGCTGTCATGGACCTGTCTAGGCAGAAATTTAACAGTTGGGTTTTTTTTTTAAATTGTATATTAAAAATGTATATAAGAAAACCTAACAATGGTCAGCTCTAGAGCTATGAAGTTTAAGTTTCATTTCGTTGACTGTTATTTTACCTTACTTTTGAAGTAAATAAAATATTTTACCTTTTTAGTTCTCAGAGTTCTTCCTAAGTACGTAAGCCTTCCGCAGGGTTGCAAAAGAAGTAAGTAGAGGTGATAAGACAGATGTATGTAAAAGCATGAACAGCCAAGTATAGTAAAAAGCATTCCTATTTCTTACACTTACGTAACCAGAGATCATCAAATGAAACAATCAAACAGAAGATTTAAAATACACCAAAAGAAGGTTATTTTTCCACCCAACACCGGGGCAAGAGTGTGAAGGCCAAAGTTATAGCAGTAACAGAAATTCATACAAGAGAAGTTCATCAAGATTATCAAATGCAAATGTACAGATATGACCTCTGATCAAGGAAGCTGCAGAGTGCAGAATACCGGAAGATGGCTAGGTAAATAGGGGAAATACCTGCCATGTGCTTATCATCTTTCCCATTTTATCCATTACTGGCCACTGCCACAGCCAGAATGGTTCTAAATAGTTCCTGACTGCCCAGTAGAGCCTTAAGACATTTCTTATGCAAATTCAGTGTATTAGACCTTTTAACATTTTCCACAAATCTGTATTCTACAGCCTCCAATCAGTATTATTCTTCTTCCCTGATTTTTTCAAATTTATCAGTATTTTTCTGCTATTGAGACACATGAAACCTAGAATGTAACTGGTTCGGTCTGATTGCAATGTCAGACCTAGATTTTAATTTCTGAGTAGGTTTTGGACAATGAAAGGAAACATACTTTTTTTCCCTAGAAGTTTCTAAAGCTCCTTCTCAAACTTGGTATTATTTTAATAACCTTATTCAAATAATTAATGAAGTTATTAAGTAAAGCCAAATAAATAAATCCTTACCAAGAACAGATCTCTTTACATCACTGCCAGATGGTGCCCTAAAAATTCAATACTCTATTATTTTATGAAAACCTTATGTTTATGATTCTTGAGCCAGGTTCACTCCATGTGATTGCGTTCACATATACACCAGTTTGAATTAATCAGTTTGGGAGTATGGTTTCATGAGGATCAGATGTTTTATTAAAATACAGATATCAGATTTCTTCTTTACTAATATGTAATTCAGTCTTTAAATGTCCAATATATCACATAAGGTCTCTTTACTAGAGATGTGTGTTTATCATTTATGATACTACCTTCAACTAGAGAACAGACTGTGAACCATGTGGACATGGGAGTTTCACTGATTTAAAAAGGACTGCTTTCTGAGTAACCGCTCACCAAACCAGTGAGGGACTCATTATGTAGCCTTACTGGTTTCTGGACTTTTCTTTCCAAATATTTTGTTTGCCACCTTTCCTGGAACACAAGCAGAATTGTAGGTTAGGTTAATAAAACTAATTACTTTATTCATCTGTTCAATTATTTCCTTGACAATTATGATGCATATTATGATGTTTGTGAATGCTACCAATTTCTAATATTTCCTCGCATGTTCTTTTTCATTCTATAATTTTTTTTCTATTAACTCCATATGCTGTTTTTTAAAGATTTACTTTAAAAAAAAATTCTTTCCTTGCCACTATAGGACTCATTCTTACAATTGTTCTAAAGAAGGCTAATGTTGTGCCAATATTTTAAAAACAGAAAGGGAATGACCTGGATAATAGGCCTGTCAATCTGATATTGATACATGGCAAAGCAATTTGAACAGATGATATAGAGCTTAATTAATAAAGAATTAAATACAAGTAATAAAATTAGTGCCAATCAGCATATGCTTAGGGAAAATATCTTAAAATACTAACTTTGTATTTTCTATTAACAAGATCATGCTTAGCTGATAAAAATCATACGTTACCGCTATTATATTACACTTCTGTAAGGTATTTGACTTAATACGCTATTCTATTTTAATTAGGGGCAAGATATCAATAGTAAAAAATGAGGCTTAGTAGAAACTGGGCAAATGACAAATATGAACATTGTTAGTCACTGACTGGATGTATTTCTAGTGAAGCCTAGAAAGCACTGGTTCTTGACCCTTCATACTTAGCATCCTTATGCATGACCAACAACAAAGAATCAAACCATTTAACAATGAGGTCTGAGAAAAAGAGAACAATTGAAGAGGACTAAATAATGAAGGCGGCTGGTACAGGACAGCATAATGAGCTGGCAAATCTGGGCTCACTGAATGTGTGTGGTAATACAGAAGAACAAAGTGCCCACGGGACCAAACAGTGCACGACATACCCACAGGGCAGGGGACTCTCTTCTGAGAAGCACTGTCTATGAACAAATATTTGGGGATTCAGGCCTGTTATCAGCGGAACAAGATTTCCCTGTTGAACACTGTAGCCAGAAGTGGAAATGCACAGTAGAAAGTGCTACTAAACAGTAGCAATGGAAAGTTATATTGTGCAGCAGTAGAAAGGTTGCATTAACTGCATAAGATGGCACTAGCATGGGTTTACCGTAATTTTGTGCCCAGTTCTCTTGCCCCAGTTCCCAGAAGAAAGATGAAAACTTTGAGGACATTCAGTGGAAATACATTAAAATCATTAAAAGGCCAGAAAAGATCTTATGGTAAAAGAGTCATGAAATTAAGTCTTCTCAGCTTATCAAAAAGAATGCTATGGTTTGACTTGGATGTGCACATACCTAAAAGAGGAAAATAAATATGATGGTAGAGGTCTTGATCAAGCAACCAAAGATACAAGAAAATTGCTCGAAACTGCAAGTAGGTAAATGTAGACTCAAACAGGCTGGACATTTTAAAAAGAATTCTCCAACACCAAATCAAACTATCAAAAATACAATAGTTTATTTATAGAAAATTTAAATTAAAAATTTAAATTCCTCTACTCAGCGCTGGTAAGGCCACACCTGGAGTATTGTGTCCATCACTGGGCTCCCCAGTATAAGAGAGATGGACATACCGAAGAGTCCAGCATAGGGCTACAAAGATGATTAAAGGACTGGAGCATCTCTCAAATGAGGAAAGGCTGAGAGAGCTGGCACTGTTTAACCTAGAGAAGAGAAGGCTCAGGAGGAATCTCATCAGTGTATACAAGTACTTGGAGGGAGGTTGTAAAGAAGATGGAGCCAGGATCTTTTCAGTGGTGCCCAGTGACGCCCAGTGACATGACCAGAGGCAGTGGGCACAAACTGAAACACAGGAGTGTCCCTCTGAACATCAGGAAACACTTTCCACTGTGAGGTGACTGAACACTGGAACAGGTTGCCCAGAGAGGTTGTGTAGACTCCATCCTTGGAGGTGTTCAAAAGGCATCTGGATGTCATCCTGGGCAATCAGTTCTAGGTGGCCCTGCTTGAGCAGGGGCGTTGGACTAGGTGGCCTCAAGAAGTCCCTTCCAACCATAACCATTCTGTGACTCCATGATTCGGTGATAGTTGGGCTCAACTGGTACCGGTTACTAGGTCATACTAATCCTGGAATTTGATAAGAAGTGGAATACTGCAGGACCTATGCTAGGAACCATGTTGTGTAACATCTTTAACAATGACCTGGAGGGAAGGCTGGCATGTACTATCATTGAATTTGCAGATGATGTCAAATTGGGAGGGAACCCATTCCAAGGCAGCACAGCCATTCAGAGTGGCCTAGACAATCGGGAGGAGGAGGCTTACAGGAACTTCATGAAACTCAACAAGGACAAATGCAACGTCCTGGGTCTGGGAGAGAAGGATCCTTTGCAATGGTATAGGCACTGCCTGGCCAGTGAACAGCTCTGCTGGAAAGTACCTGAGCGTGTTTGTTGACAGCTGAACATGAGCCAACAGTACACCCTGGCAGCAAAGAAGGTCAACAGTTTCCTGGGTTGTATTAACAGCAGAACAGCCAGTACACCAAGGGAAGTGATTATCGCCCTCTACTTGTTAAACGACATCTGGAATACTACACCCAGTCTTCAGAATTCCATTGTAAGATATTGACAAACTGAAGCAAGTTGAGCAAAGGACTATCAAGAAGGTCAGGGGGCTGGAGCACTTACCCTGCAGAAGACAGAGAGGGAAGTGGACTTGTTCAGCCTGGAGAAGAGAACACTTCAAGGGGGAATTAACAGCAGCCTTGCAATATTAAGAGGTCATCAAGATGACAGAGGCAAGCTTTTAACAGTGATGCATGCCAGGAGGACAAGAAACACTGGACATGAATTGGAATAAGAAAGGTTCAGACTGGATATGAGGAGACACGTTTTACCATCAGGACAGCAAAGCATTGGAACAGGTTGTCCAGAAAGCACATGCAGTCTCCATCCTTGGAGATTTTCAAGATCCAACAGGATAAAGACCCAGTCCACCTGGTCTGATCTGAGAGCCAACCATGCTTTGAGCAGGGGACTAGACCAGAGACCTCCTGAGGTCCCTTCCAGCCTGAATTATAGTAGGATAGGATATTGTTTTAAGGGTATGCTGTACTTCAAACCATAACTAAATTCTGCCTAAAATATACCTTTTGCTTTACAGCTAGTCAAATTGGATGTTTTTTCCTGGCCTTTTAATTTATACGTTTTATGAATCTATCATTTCCCTACATGTTTTACTTAGCAGACTTAGTTTTAAATAGTCTAGGAACTTATGTTAACATTCAGTAAAAAAAGGCAAGTTAGATTTCCCATTAATGTCATTGTATGAAGCAACCTTATTATTAAACTAGTTGCTACATCAAAGATATTGATTTTAATCTTAACATGAAAGATAAACCAGAAAGGACAGTATGCACCGTATTTTGTCATCCTGATGCACGAGCAGTTGCACATGCGACTGTTATTAAAGCAGAATTTACATTTATCAATGCACAGATGTCAAGTTGAAACAACACCCCTAAGAGAAGGGAGATGATGGGAAAAATATCAAACACTAACACAACACTTTTAAGTGTTCCTTCTTTTTCTCTGCAAAAGCATCAGAGATTGAAGAATAGAGTAACCTCATTTAAGACTCCCTCAAATTTGAGTTTTTAACAGAGCATGAAGCATTAGCTTGCTATTCACATCAGCCTAACGAAGTAAGTGCCTTTACTTTTAAGGCGAACCACAGACAACAACAAAAAATCCTCTATTACATCTTTCAAGGATAACCCCTATAGTAAGTGATCATACAGCTTGTGGTTACCTGCAGTGAATTTGGTGAACAAGCAGGATTGTAAGTTACTCATGGCTACTGTGCTCTCATGATTTATGCAACTTAATAAAAGAAGCTTCAGGAGAAAATGAGACTAACATAATCACATAGCATCCAATATATAGAAAAGTGGACTGCATTGTACAGTATATTAATGTCATAATGGAAACAGCTCACTGGAGGATGTCACTCCCTTGAGCCTCTGACTCAGCCACTTGTGGTGGCTTTTGGAAACATGTTCCACTTCACATATTTAAGCCCTACAGAGACAATATCATCAAAGGTCCAGCATCAAACCAACTCATTGTTTTCATCTCAAGATCTGTTCCCTGGTTGTTTTAACTCAATAGGGCTCCAACAAGATATAAAAGCTGTGGAAATAGCTATTTCCTGTGTCCCTGATGACTTTGTACATCTAGTTAGGTTCAGGGTGCATGATTATTTTTGTAATAAACTATAATCATGTTACAAACATTAATTACATAGCCTCAAAAGCCCCAGGGAGTGATGCATTTACACACAGAGTGGGATGTAAATCTGCAAAAAATAAGAAAAATATATCTATCGGTTTATTTTTCCTTAGAAATTGTATGGATATGAACATGATTTCCTGAGTTTTGATAACCTACCATCCTCAAAGACTATAACTGTAATTGCAGTTGCTCAGTGTGTGGAGAGAAAAAAAAAATTAAGCTGTAGACATTTCAAGCTAGGCAGAAAGAACTTTGCTCTTCAGATTTAGAGAAGACTTTCCCCTATGTGACTTACTTGGTCATGAAGCAGTTCTGTCCAAAAGAAGAAATTAAGATTTAAGACACCTTAACCCTACAGATATTCATAACTTTTTTTTGCTGCACTAGAAGAAATATTACAACATTTTTTTTTTCTTCCTTCTTTGTAAATGCACTAAAAATAACCTCCCTATAAACTGTTGAAAAACATTTTGGTAGTGTTTCTCTGCACTCTGAGAACAAGGATGGCTTTGTTGAAAGTGTTTCCTGATATTATTAGAGTTGACCATTCAGAATGCATTCAAAAACATTTTCTATGGAACAAAAATATTAAACATACATTTAAATACATTAGTCAATTTTGAAGTCTGAGGAGCAGAATTTGGCCCCCAGTATCTTTTCTTGTATTTAACTAGTCTTATTTCACGATCCTGCAAATTAAACAGAAATAACAGCATACCTATTATCAAAAAAGACAAAATGGGTCTTACAGTTGTTACTCTGACATTACTGAGGAACCAAGCCAATTCAGGAGAGAACCTGAGCACATATTTTATTTGAATTATGAGAAGAATTCAAAAGTTAGCTGTTTAAACTGTGGTTAACAGTTCAACACTAACTACAACAGCCTAAAAACTTGATGTCACGTATAAGCTACACATCCAGGTTCTGCCTGTAGTAAACTGAGACATGTTCCAAGAAGTAAAATTATCCCCTTTCTTGTAGATAACTATCTTAAAATGGAATGAGTAAACATGCTTATCTCGCTCCATTGACTAAAGACTACCTTAAACTAACTTATTGATAACTATATTTAGATAAGACAAAATTAAAAGGACCATCTAAGCATTTCTTGAACTGCTATTCTAACCTGGAGTTGAAAATAGGGAGAGATTTGAAGGGCAGCAAGATATAGTTCTGCAGAAACATAGGCAGCAAAATTAAAATAAAGAAAAATGTGGGCTTGGTGCCTAGTGGGACAGAGACCATAGTGACAATGGACAGGAAATGGCTGAGGCACTAACTGCCGCCTTTGTTTGGTTCAGCTGTTAGTTCTAAGGTGTGCCATCAGGCTTCCAAGGTTCCTGAGCCTGGTGATAAAGTCTAGACCATTACCCATAGGACTGGAAGATTAAGTAAGGAAGCACTTAAGCAAATTGGACATACACAAGTCCATGGGACCAGATGGGCTGCATCCAAGGATGATGAGGGAGCTGGCCAATGTCACTATGAATCTATTCTCCAACACCTTTGAAATGCTGTGGCAACTGTGAGGAGGGAAGCTCCCCTATGACTAGAAATCGGCAAACATTACACCAACCGTCAAGAAAGGTAAGAAGCAGGTTCCAGGGAACTTCAGGTTTTTCAATCCAAACTACATACATCCCTGGGAATAGTATGAAGCAAATCCTCCTCAATATCATGACCAAGCACACACAGGACAAGAAGGTGGTTGGGAACACCTGGAATGGATTTACTAAAGGCAAATCATGCCTGACCAACCTCACTGCCTCCTATGATGAGCTGACTGGCTCAGCAGGTGAGGGGACAGCAGTGAATATCGCTGGATTTTAGAAAGGCTTTCCACAGAGTATTCTCGTAGGCATATTGGTGATACATGTATTGGATGGATAGATTACAAGGTGGGTACAAAACAGGCTGAACCACTGAATCAATGGACTGTGAACAGCAGTATGAAGTCCAGCTGTAGGCCAGTTACTAGTGGCATCTCTTAAGGGTCAGTTCTGGGGCCAATGCTTTTTAACATCATTATTAATGGTCTGGATGATAGGAAAGAATGCCCTTCAGGTCTACAAATGATGACAAATTAGTGGAAGCAGCCGAGAACCACTGGAGGGCAAGGCTGCTACTCAGAGGGACCACAACAACCTGGAGAAATGGGCTGACAGAAACCACATGAAGTTCAAGCAAGGCAAATGCAGAGTCATGTACCTGGGACAGGTTGGCCCCATGCAACAGTACAGGTTGGGTGCCACCCAACTGGAAAGTAGCTTTGCTAAAAAGAATCTGCGAGTAGACAATTTGGACATGTATCCTCAGTGTGCTCTTGCAGCAATGAAGGCCTGTTGCACTCTGTCCTCTGTATGAGTTTATTGAGCAGGACATTGGTCTGGTTTCAGCTGGGATAGAGTTAACTGTCTTCCTAGTAGCTGGTACAGTGCTATGTTTTGGAGTTTGGTATGAGAAGAATGTTGATAACACACTGATGTTTTCAGCTGTTGCTAAGTAATGTTTAGTCTAAAGTCAAGGATTTTTCAAGCTTCTGATGCCCAGCCAGCAAGAAGGCTGGAGGAGCACAAGAGGTTGGGAGAGGACACAGCCAGAGCAGCTGACCCAAACTGGCCAAAGGGGTATTCCATACCATGTGATGTCATGCCCAGTATATAAACTGGGGGGAGTTGGCCTGGGGGGGATGGCTGCTCGGGAACTAACTGGGCATTGATCGGCGGGTGGTAAGCAACTGCATTGTACATCACTTGTATATTCCAGTCCTTTTATTATTACTATTGTCATTGTATTAGTGTTATCATTATCATTATTAGTTTCCTCTTTCCTGTTCTATTAAACCATTCTTATCTCAACCCAAGAGTTTTACTTCTCTTCCCGATTTTCTCCCCCATCCCACTAGGTGAGGGGGGGGGGAATGAGTGAGCGGCTGCGTGGTGCTTAGTTGCTGGCTGGGGTTAAACCACGACAGTCATACATACACATACTGGAATGAGTCTGGTGGAGGACCACAAGACTGCCAGCGGACTGCAGCAAGGGGGGGCTGAAAGAGTTGGGAAGATCAGTGTTAGGACAGGAAGGCTAAGGGGTTTTAACTGCTGTTTTTGAAATATGTAATGGGAGGGTAAAGACAACACAAAGCCACTCTCCTGCTGGAGGTGCTCAGGGAGAAAACAAGAAGAAACAGACACAAGTTGCAACAAGGGAAAATTTTAACAATTTCCACAACATAAGGCAGACAAATATCAGAACAGCTAAGCAAGCAAATCAGACATTGAACACTGCTGAGAAAGTCTGTAAAATCTCCATCCTTGGTGATCTTTAAACCTTGACTGGGTAAGGCCCCGAGCAACCTGATTTAAGTTAGCCCAGCTTTGAGCTGGGGTTAGACTAGATGACCTCTGGAGGTGCCTTCCAATCTAAATTATTCTATGATTCTAAACAGTAGTATTATTTATAGTTATTAATTTGTAACTGTTAATTAATAATTGATACATTAATACTTAATGTCTCCTTGAGTCAAGGCTCTCCTGGATTAAAAAGTCTGATTACATTTTAAAAACATTATCAGTGAAAGGAAAATGTCTTGCATAGTAATCTAAATAAAAAGCACAGCTTTCCTTATTCATAACTCATGTCAGTTATTCATGCTTTCTCTTTCCGATATGTAAAACACATTTTCAATACAAATCAGAACTAAAGACAGGGTCAAGACTTAGTAATTTAGTTCTTAATTGAAGTTCAGTGGAATATAGGTAACAACATTGAAGAAAAGGATGTAGAAAATCTCACTTCAGCAGCTGCTTATCATTACATATATCTAGAACTCTCTTTATTCTGATTTCATAGGTGTCTAAACTCAAATGCAGTTGCATTCTGGGTTGGTAGGTTAATATCCTTCTATATATCAAAATGCAAAGCGACAAAACAAAGAAGTTCTCTACCCTCAGAGCAAACCGAACATACCTGAACAGTGCAGAGTACAGCACAGAGCACAGCTGGCACATTTGCTTTCAGGATGGAACTTGCGATATTGACCGTAATTTCATAAAAACTCTGATCTAGGAACCAGGACACTTGGCTCCCATTTTGGTTCACCCTTAGAAGACTCCAACCCACATGTCTTGCCTCCAAAAATACTTCTTAAAAGGGAGGGGGAAATTCGCTATCCACCCTCTGTGTTGATAATAATGACTTGTTAGCCGAGAATGCATGATGTACATGGCACCTTTGCTATGGTCATCATCTAAGGACAGAGGTGTGGATTTCTGTGTCTTCCCCCAGAATTTTGCATATTTTTTTTTAGCAGACAATCAGTCAATTCAAAGTAGAATCAATTCTGGAAGTACAGACATGAACTCAGCTCTCTCCCTTTCTAACTGGATGCCCTTATCTCCAGACTACAAAGCCCAAGACTAATATAATGAAGGAAGGGAGAGAAGGGTTTTTAAAAACTATGAAAATTTACATCCTTGAGATATGCGCCAGGAGTCTTCTTGAACTAAAAAAGGCATTCTTGTATTTTCTAACAGAGATCCTATTACAAAATTTTGTCTCAACTTATTCTATCCTTTTTACTTCCTACCTATTTTTCCCAGCACATGCTGAGTTTTCTGATGAAGTTTCCAATAAAACATCAAATGATTAACCCAAGAAATGTGTGAAACTCAAACAAACATATGAATGGTGGACTAAAAGGCTTCTCAGTTTTCGTAGCTTCTTAACGCAGGAAAATCATTGCAGGAAGCAAAGAGAAACAGGACACGTTGTTTTTGGACTCCAGTGATGCTGGATTAGCCGCAACTAAGACTTTGTACGCCCCTTCTCACAGGCCCTATTGCCTCAGTGATGCTAATCCGTAACACTACAGTGTAAATCATACATTGCTGTACTATAACTATGTGAGACTACTCTAAAAGAACAGATACTCCGAGTATAGCTCAAATAGCCTGTCTTCTGCAGGGCTGTAAACAACTCTTTAAATCAGTAACTGTGCCAATGCAATATTACTATCATTATATGCTTACAGTTTTTCCAACCCAAGCAGAGTATGTCGTAAGTTTCATGCTGTATTTCCTGACAAGTTAGTGTTTTATGTTAAACTTAGACTTCAAGTGACCTGACATTAACGATGTTTATCTAGCACTTAGGCTGCTAGATACTAAGAAATGTTTCCCTCATTCCTAGAAGCCAGCCTTGATCTCCATTCTGTCATTCCGACTAGAAGCCACAATGAGCAGCAGCACGAAGATTTTTACAGGAGGTTAGGGGGCTCAGAGCTTGTCTCCTGGTGATAAAATTAGAGAGGAGAATTAAAGTGATTACACTCTAAAAATGACTTACTAGAAGTGACAGGTTTTTTTAACCTAAATATTTTTTAAGTACCAAATTTGTCACTCCTGTAAGTTATATGTTACTAACTGTAAAATTATTTTATTGCAGCAGTAAAAGAAATGAAGTACTTTTAGCGAATGTTTTTAGATAAATCAGGAACCTTGTATTCAATTCACATTTTATTTGCTTATATAAGGATTCTTTTATTTTTGACTGAGGTGCTGCAGACCTCTGAATCATGAAAAGAAACGTGTGTACCCGTAGCACTGCCAGCCCCCCAGTTAGTCTCACCTGAACCAAGGCAAGCCACTGAGCAAGGCAAATTTAAAAACTAGGTAGTTAAGACTGCTGAGGTGGTCTAGTGACAATTTAGAAGCTATGTCCAAAGGAGAGACACAGGAAGTACAGCACCACACAGGCTGCACGCTGCAATTATTGCACACAGTTCTGAATACTGCCTGTGCCAGTTAGGGCCAAATCCTTCCTGTAAAACCTCAAGAGCCTCCAACTCAGTTTAGGGAGTTCAACTCAACAAGCTCAACTTGTTCTCTGCCAACCCCACTCCACCACATTCTAGTCTGCAGCCTCTTTTGTAAGTTGCAGCCGTGGCAAAGTAGATTCAGAAGAACAACAAAGGCTAAGACAGACATCCACCGTGACGAGCCTTCTGGTTCACCAGCTTCGGAAGACCAGGAAGCTGCTTCCAGTAGTACCTTAGACCTTGCTCTGGTACCTCAGGAGAGTTTGTCGTTTTACATCCTATCCCAATCTCCAAATCCTCTTTTCAGTGCTTGGAAGATGCTATTCCTAGTGGCAATAATAAACAGGATGATAGCTTCCTCTTGAGGAACCTACACCACAACTGCTTCCCTGTTAGTCTTCCCCTTTCACTTAGGGAGAAGGCTACGGTGAAGAGTCTGCCGAGAGAAAAGGAGCACCTATAGGATTCATCTTAACTACCACCTTTAGTTATCTATGTCCAAGTTATCACAGCTTTAGACTACATGAAATAAATACATATTATTTAAGTGTAACTGAAATCCTAAGTCAGGACCTAAATTCCCCGTTGAGCCAATGGCACCACAACTCCCATCTGCAGGCAGCAGTAAGATGTCCTGCTGTTTTGTGCATGGCCATAAATGAGCGCCCACAAATTTCTCGCTAGGTCAGTGTCTGGACAAGTGTTTGAGGACTAGTTATTTGAGTGAAGTTAGCTTGCAGCCATACTGCCGAGCAAACCATATTATTACCTGAGTTAGACTAGGTCAATTATAATCTAAAATTTCAGGAGATCATCTAACTTGACTTAAAAGCCTCATTAAACCCAAGGTGAAGACTGGGGTGGGGAGGGTGCGGTTCCACATGGGTGTGGGACTTCACTGAAGAGAACTATCTGAGATATAGCTAGGCTTGACTTTGAAATTAAATTCATAATTGTAAGAAATAAACCACAGCCATTCTCTACACCCTGCTTTTCAAACATGGGAATTTGGTACAGAAAAAAAGGAGGTTTGGTGATTTGTTTCTGTATTAAAACTGAGTCTATCTACATTGATTATTAATAAAGTACAGCACTATGAAGATGAAATGAACTATATCTGTGCTAAGTACAGTAGGATTTCATGGTTGTCAGTATACTACACTACAGCCACTGAAAACTGCACATCAGGCCTGAGGACCAAGTCTTCCGATGTGCCTTTGTTTGTTGGTTTTTTTTTTGGCTGAGCATCTGTCCTAGTTCACTTACTGAGAATTCATAAATCTAACAGGTGACCTAAAAAGAATGTTTTAAAATGATACGACAGAAAGAATGAGTGGTTGGTTGTGAATATATTTTATGATACATACACGAGATAGACATTTAGAGTGTTGTTAACATATTACTGTAAACAGGTATGAAAAATCACGAGGTTACATCTTTCAATTTGTCCTCTTCGGGTACATATGGAAAACAATAAAGATTGATGCATGCTCCGTCCTTACAATGTGCAAATATCCACATGTGCATGTGACCAGTTTTAACAACTGAGCATCTGAAATGACTACAATTAGCACTCAGTAAACTATTCAGGGGAATTTGTGAAAGTAAATTCTAGTATTTGAGCAGAGAAAGGTTTAGATTGGTGCCTGTCTCAGAAATGTAAACAAATACTAGTTTAAAAAAGTTAGTCTTCAAAGGAAGGCCAGTGGCTGAAACCCCATCTTCAAATAATAGCTTTAAATCCTATTTTTGAGACTTGAAAGTATATTTTGGCTTGTATTGCAATCAATTTTGTGCAATTTTGATTATAATTTATCAGATAACAGAAAATCTTTAAACCTCGGTAAGAGCGAGATTTGCTAACATATAGCCATATAAAAACTACCATATGGTGTGGGACACTGCACAATGCAAGAGATTCAAATAAAGATTTCAGATGTTATCAAAGTTATGTAATATCAATTTAAAAGGAAGCTAATTCTTCATAAAACAGATATATTTCTTCCTAGAAAAAATTCAGAAACAAACTAAAACATCCAGAAAACTGGAATTTATAAGCAACTGCTTTCCTTTCTGCATTTAATGTGTAAGATAAACCTCACACTTAAAAAGTATCAAATCCAAAAAATATCACATGCATTTATCTCCAAGTTCAATAGATGAGACACACCAGCCATAACTATCTCCAATACACTTATTTAACCAAGGCCTAAAATGCTCATTTCCTCTCCACATACACGTCTTAATAAAAGATGAATAAAGAGGGAAAAAATGACAAAAGGGACAGCAACACCAACAGTTCCTTTTCCAGCACCTTCAGAGCCATTGAGTGGCAACTGGAATCTTTACACTGTATTCATAACTGGAAGTACAAAGACTGGCTGGAGGGGGAGGACACTAAAGAGGGGGAAGGTTGCCCTCTTTATCATATATATTTTAACTTACAGCTAGAACCATTCCTATTGTAAACTCAATCTAAATAAAAAGGTAGAAAGTTATGTTAAAAAGGAGAGCAATTTAGGTTTAAAATAGTAATGTCAATTGGAAATAACTAGGATATTTCTAAGTCTAATTAGGCTTTTTTCTTCTGTGGTAACATATAAAATGTCAGATCTTCAAGTCATCCACATGCAGCTGGATGTATGTCTGAGCTTGTACCATCCTATTACAAACAGTATGCACAACACACAGCATACAACAAATTTACATGGACTCTGGAGATAAAAATCGTCCAGTGACTCTCAGTTATCTGATTTCAAATTCACTGTCACGGGGCAATAATTTGTCATTTCAGAGCACAAAGGGGAAGAATGATGTTCTGTATTGCACAAAGACATCTCTTTACTTTAGATTATTTCCAAATGCAGCTACTGCTTAAAGGTTTGGAGTCTGATCCTTTTTTCCATACCACAATGACAAAAAAAGCTCAGAAGCCAAGGACAGGGAAAGAGCTGATTTAGCATTTTCCCATTCTAAAATCCTCTGTGAAGGGGTTTTAAGTGTGAAGAAGAAGTGAGAATAGGTAGGTAACATGCACTAGAGCTAGTTCCATTATTAACTCTTCCACTGCAATCTCATGAAGGGTTAGAAAGCAACAGGAAAGGGGTTGGGGGGAGAGAGGAAAAAACGTATTTTTATAATTCTTTTTTGGTAACCTGAAACAGGAAAGAAAAAGAGAGAGAATAATACAGAATGACTATGTCAGGCAGAAGAGAGTGATGATGCAATAATTTAAGACTTCCTGTTGATTCCCAGTTTTATTATTAATTTTTGGTAGCACCAGCAGAACCCTAGACAGTGGGGAAAAAAAAGAAAAAAAGAAAAAAAAAAGGGGGGGGATTCTGCACATTCTCTGAAGCCCACATTCCTTTTGACCATGAAACTCTTCCTCACGTTAAGAAACCTTCCTTATGGTTTCCTTTCTCCTCCTCTCCTGTCTTCAACTATTGTCCTTAAAAGCAGTTTCAGAAGCTCTCCCTGTTCCCTCTCTTCTTACTAACCCTGCACATAACCACTCTCAAAATTAAAACACACTAAATACACAGTCTTAATTAGTTTTGCTACCGATTCATAAAACTTGCTATGTTCCATCTGCAAAAAGCAACTATTCTTCCCTATTTCCAGTATAAAAAACTCATGCTGACAGTTCAGCTGTTGTTAGCACAGGCTGGCATGGTGATTTCTTCTCCAAAGCATTTATCACATCATTTTCACTACATCCAAAATTATACCATAAAAATAACATATCTATATGTCCAAACCGCATCAACTCCTTCCTTCAAATTGTCTCTTTATAAAATGGAATTGTGAGATCCTTGGCCAGGACTTCAAGACTCCACAATCTGAGGTAAGCTCACACTTAAAATTACTGTCTTTTAAAACTCATGCTTAATTGATGCCAGGTAGTTTTGAACTAGCATTCTACTACTTTAAAGCTCACTTAATGCTATTACCTGTTTCTATCCAGCATTGTAACTACCTGTTTGATAAAAAATTACACCCTGCTCCTGCAGATGTGTTTAACTTTACAAACCACTATATATCAAAGAATTACATATCTAAGTAACTTTGCAGATCTTGGCCAAGATCTCTCAGCAATTACTGCATAATCATTTCTATCTTGTCTTAGATCACACCTTCAACAGGAAAGCTCAGGTTAGCCACAGTATTTTCTACATGAATAAACCCCACATGGTGAGACAATGCTCCAGAGGATCATCAGATGACAGATTTCTATGTTTTCAGTAGGAATTGGCCAGGACAAGAGAGCCACAGAACCTGTACCTGTAACTTGGACATCTATGGACACTTTGAGATGCCTGCAAAGACCATCACACTTTTAAAGAAAATAGCCCCAAAATCCCTTGGAGATGGTGCCATTAAAATGTCTTCATCCCTGACCCAAGGTACACAGATTTGTTTAAGGCCCCCTGAACATAAAGGACTACACAGAATTTAAGCAAGTAAGAAGCAGCTTACCTAAGCTAATAGGCTAACAGAAGTCCCTAGACAGGTCACATACAACAGTTCATAAACCAATACCAAAACTATTTTTGAGATTTAAAGAGAGTAGTAGTATTTGATACAAACTTTTACCTATAACATTTGGAAAATATTACTACAGCTTCTTACACAGGGATCAGAGAACAGGTTCGGGATTTTGTCATGCATCATTACTCTCTGAAATACAAAGCAGTCCTTTGATATACTCTCTGATTGGCATTTAGTACACTGGGTGTACTCAGAAAACAAAGTACTCCTATTTGTTCAAACATACAGCCATATGCATGTATTCACAGAACTAGAGAGACTCTGTATGTTGACTTTTCCAGGAACCTAAAGTTTTGCAGTCCTTTTTCTTAAAAAACATCATTTAACCTTTCCAAAGCTACAGGTCTAACATCAGTTGCAGGCCACTCATTGGCAAAACCTACGCGACGGCAAAGCCTTCCTGCCACATGGATGATGATGCCCCGTCGAAGCACCTTTTCCCCTACGTGGCTATGCCCAAGAGGAGATGTCCGACAGCTGTTACGCTTTATGCCCATTCAGTGATAGTCGTTCTCACTCTCCTGCAGTCCCAGCACAAAGCCGGAGAGCAAACTAATACTGGGCTAGATGAAATCATTCCTTCAGACAGATCTAGGCCACAAGGTGCCATTTCCCCCCTTGTTTTTTATTACTCATCTATTGTAGCCTCCAGCTTTCCATTTGGAACTGAACATACCGGACACACCATCACCGGAAATACACCTCAACACGGCCAAAGTTATAAATTTTCCTTTGAAACAAAGTACAGGTGCTGCACTTCACAGACAGCTGTATAGAAGGAGAAGCTTTGGCTATGCCACAAGTTACTATGCCACCAAACTGTAAGGATTTAACTTTGACTTCTCTTTTTTTATTAATAGAGGCATAAGCATAATCCTCCAGGCATGAATGCCAGGAAGGCAAGGCAGTGAGAATAAATGTTTAATGCTGTTGAATGGGCATAGCAACTGTACTCCCTGCCTGCAGCTAAATATCGCTACTACAAAGGCGTTTTCCAGTTATCGCTACTAATAGTTGTTGCTGGGCAGGTATGTATATAGGAACCGTAGTTTAAAAGGGGGGGGGGGGGGGGGGGGTGCGGGGGGATGGTGGAGAGTCTAATCATTTTCTGTTACAGACCAGAGTTCTGCTAAAGAAATTTAATCCTTTTTCCAATATGGAAAGAAGCCAATTGTGTACAAGTTTACTGCAATTTCAGTCAGTGTGTGAACTCCAGTAATGTTGATTATAATAAGCTCTTCCTCCTCACTTAAAAAACAAAAAACAAAAAAACCACTCAGATAGGCTACTTGGACTGATAAATTCTTCCCTCTATCCTTCCCTCCCCCACAAGTTGTACCTTCAATACAGCCAGAACTTCCCCAGATCAGAGGACACTGTCAGTGCAGGCTGACCAATCTCAGAGGGTTTTTTTTTTTTCCCTTTTTTTTTTTTTTCTTCAAGATACTCCGTGTTAACAGCTTGAGGGGGTTCAATCAGCACTGCTTTGATCTCGGCTGGAACTATAATTATTTAACATTGTTACAAGGATTTCTATAATCCATCCTACCATTAAATCCCTTTTACACCCTCATCTTCTGAAGGCTAATCTGCATCCGTACACTCAGTTTGTCTCTTCAGCTGGTTTCATCAGGCTCTGGCATTCTCCAACATCCAGAGTGATGGTTCTTTTTTTTCTAATGAAATCATTTTCTTTCAAATTGAAAAGCGCAAAAGGTCTTGTGCATTTGCTACCTTTTGATGAGATAGCTATATAACACCAATATAATCCACTGTTTGCTGCAAACTTCCTCCCAATTTCATAAAATTCATTTTCTCCGTGGTGTTTTCATTGAATTGATGATACATATGCGTGTGTTATATACATAGCTGAGGAAAAAAAAAATCAAATGAACACCAGCAGATGCTCTTTGAAAATACAGCAAAGCCAAGAATAGTAATAGTGTGCTCATTTCTCTCTATACTCTCCTTGATAAATACTGTAGGAAACACTGCATCCAAACTTAGAAAGCTAGGTAAATAAATCTGGAATGCTTGAAGAGAAAATGGAAATATTTTATAATTATAATGTATGAAAGACACACACCACATGGAAAAAGGACTTTAACAGAATCAAAGGAAATAAATGACATAAAGAGAATGAATACAGAGCAGAGTAAAAATGAAGAGCATGAACAAAATCAGACCAGGAATATAAAAGGAGATGATCAGAAATTATGAATGATCAAAAGGGAATAGAAACAACAAAAAGCTTGGGGTTTTGGGTGGTTCTTTTAAGGAAACAAAACTTGATGAGGAAAACGACATTTTTTCAGCACGTGTGTACGAGTACATTGGGGAAACTGCCTCTTCGCTGCACGCATTTTGTGTGAATCATTTTTAAGCAACCAAAATGTGAAGACATTTGCTCCACTAAGCACCGCTGGACTGTCACCTCGATAGCCACCGTGCTGTGACCGTCGGCATGTGTGAAGGGGAAGGCAAGCGCAGGCAGGAAGGTGGCGATGACAAATACAACAGGTACATACCATTGGGCCACGGTTACAAGAGAGAACCACGTATAAGCTTAGGTGCTACAGTTTTCATACGAAGTAAATTTATTCAGATAAATAATCTCACACCCTCTATCTCACAATGCATAAGGTTAATTAAAAACAGTATATATGAACTTGTTTTATTATTACAAATATCGCATGAGGAAGGCAAAGCTGAACAGTAGGTAGTGTCTGTACAAAAGAAAAATTGAAGAAATAAAGTCGATGAAAAATATAAACAGGATGGGCCACAATTAAGAAACTCACATAGAGAAAACTAGAGCTTTAAAAAAGGTAAATTTCTTTTATTCCCCTTAACTGTTAAGATAAGGTTTAGTTTATCAGCTGACGCTTGAGAAAATCATCAAGCAACAGTCACAATTCTAAAATAGTGCTTGGACTTAGATAACAATTAAAACAATAGGCAGTAGATTCAACTGATTTTCAGAAGAGGAAACTAACAGACATTGATGCTTCACACGGTATTACAGAACACCCCTTCAGTCAAATTTATGGCACATTTAAGAAAAAACTGTGAAAGATAATAAAAAAATATTAACTGTTCCCTGTAAGAAAAGATTTGTCCTTAGGAACATTTTGGACATTATATATCACAACCCTTTTCTGTCCCTGGGCATTATTTTAATGTCTTCTCCTCTCAATTCATAATTTTGCTATATTCCTATATATAGCTGCAGCAAAAATATATACAGTTATAGCAAAAACCTTACTACTAGCAAATAAAGTAAGATCAAGATTCATGTGCATTATGCCACCACAAGACTGTACTTCACAGATGTAATCAGAGCCATGAAATATGATGGGGTTTTTAAAATTTAAAAAAAAAAAAGGTTGCAGAATCCAAATGAGTTATCATTTAAAAAATTAGTGTGTTATGTAAGTACTATCCCACCACTGACAATGAAGTCGCTGTGAAATGAAAATGAACAGCAGCCTCAAGATTTAGCTCCTACTTCTCAAAAAAAAAAAAAATTCATTTTAAAAAGTATATGAGTCAAAACATCTTATATATTAAGATAAGTATTTTAATAAAAAATGTTTCAAAATAGGAAGTTAGAAAATCAAACAAATCCATGAAATAATATTCTGTAATTAACAGAAACTCAAGAAGTTACAGTTTGAAGTCCTTATTTATTGTCTTCAGAATTCTGGCTCTTACTTAAGTAAGCTACTCAACCTTTAAGCCCCTTTTACTTTGTCAGAGGAGTGGAAAGGGGCCTTTAGCATTGCTTTGATTTGCATCCCTATTAATTTATGCAAGCTAACAGTTTGCTGAGTACGTAGAAAGTACAATGATAAAGGCAGCTCCTTCCTGGAAGAGCTTCTGACCTGAGGCCGCAGTCCTACAAACACTTACATATGTGCTTAACTTAATGCATGCGAGTAGTTCTTTGTTTAATGGCATGCTCATATGCATTAAATTAAAAGTTTGTAAATGCTTTGCAAGATGGGAGCCCAGAAGACCAAAAGCATTCTTCTAAAAGTAGATATTTTTTTTACTACCTGGAAAAAAAAAAAGAAGATTTATTGATTCTATCTTCAAATGCTAGGTTAGCCTGGAAAAAGAGATTTAAGCATGACTTTCTTGTACTGTTCTATGAAGTCTTTTTCTTGGAGACTTAAGATACATTCAGATGCTCAAAAGTATACTTGTTCCTATCACCCATTAATAACAAAGTCTGGGCAGATGAACACTCCCCTGGTGACTGCAGCTAGCAGTCTTTCTCCTAAAAAGTCTGTGTATTTGTGAGTCTTATGCAAATGATATATGCGTTCATACATTAACTAGTCATTAACAGACTAGGTATTAACTCCATTGGCATCATTGTGTACTTTTCTATTTACTTCAACAGGACCAGAAATGTTAATGATATATTTTGAGATCCTTAAATTTAAAGACCAAGCTTGACTACCTTGACATAAAATAATAAATTTCTGCCCTCTGTTAAAATTTAAATCGGGTTAAAGTAATTGCTGAATTTGGGCATATAGCTGTCTAACGGTATCCACAGTGCTTATTACCGTATTTCTGGAGAGAAGGCAATGTTAAACTTAGCGATATTTGACAGCATGTTACTCTACAAACAGTCCCCTGACATCCATAGGGCATCACAGGGAGTGATGAATACTCCAACTGAAGGTGGCTATGTTAGGTTACAGCAGTCAGCTTCAGTATTTGGTATTCTTTATTTATGCATACAGACTGCTTAATATAGATAAAGTAAAGTTCTGACTGCTGGTGAGAAAAATAAAGTCATATTTCACAGTTATGATGTCATCAAAGGACTATATTTCATGGCTATAACATCTTTGAAAATATATACATAAAGTGGTATCCCCAAGGAGCACTACTCGCTAAGTCTGCCTGAGGTCCAGCAAGGTGGACCTCCTTAAATTCCATTTAATGTACATTAAGATTTGAATATCAAGGAAGTCTAAATAGCCTGAGGGTAGAAAAGGCATTCTGAGTTTCATACACTGTAGCATACTTGCCATATTACATGAATTTTTCTATATATTATGTGCTGTGTTATCTTCAATTCACT
The DNA here is from genome assembly GCF_900496995.4 of Aquila chrysaetos chrysaetos. NCBI lineage: Eukaryota > Metazoa > Chordata > Aves > Accipitriformes > Accipitridae > Aquila > Aquila chrysaetos. Next base: position 21,442,489 of record NC_044007.1, read on the forward strand.
CTTTTTAAATTTCAGCACACTATTTTCCTTTTATGCATTTATCTGTGCATATATGCTTTATATATTATATGTAATTACAAAATTACAATTCAAGTGAATCTCATAAAATATATACACTATCATTGATGCAGTCTCAGAATTTCAGATCTTCAAAATAGAATTTGATTACTTTATTCATTCTAAACCAGTATCACTGTAGTATCAGCCTTAAGCAATACGGGCTGCTAAAATCATTTGGTTCCATTTTTCCAAAAAGGAAAACTGATAGGATTATTTTCGTGATAAATTAATTTTACCATGTAATTGCAATTATGACTTCTAATTAATGAATGGTTTCAGCCTCACTAACTAGGTCAGCATTTTTCTTTTAAAAATATATCATTTTTCTCTTTAGATAAGCGCCATGATATGTCCAAGCTTTGGGGAAATGCACATAGCATTTTCATAGGGCAATGATCCCAGAAGCTGAGAAATGGTGAAAGTAATGTGACATGCTTTCCTACATATTCAAGCCATTTTTTGTCTCTTTTATGAGAAAAATTAACAAGCAAGCAGATGGCAAAAGGCTTTTTAATAGGGAGGACCACAGTTTCTAAGTGCTATTAAAGTATTATTTAATTTCTTGACTGAGTTTCCCAGTATGTAGAACACTGAACAATGTGAGAACAGTGCATCAGTAGAACAGCTAACCTATTGCATCATGCTCGTCAATATGCATATGACATTGTAGAATATATTATCATAGAATCACAGAATGGTTTGGGTCGGAAGGGACCTTAAAGATCATCTAGTTCCAATGCCCCTGCCATGGGCAGGGACACCTTCCACCAGACCAGGTTGCTCAAAGCCCCATCCAACCTGGCCTTGGGCACTTCCAGGGAGGGGGCATCCACCCCTGCTATCTCTGGGCAACCTGTTCCAGTGCCTCACCGCCCTCACAGTGAAGAACTACTTCCTTACATCTAATCTCAATCATCTACCCTCTTTCAGTTTAAAGCCATGACGTCTTGTCGTATCACTACACTCCCTGTTAAAGAGTCCCTCCCCATCTTTCCTGTAGGCCCCCTTTATGTATTGACAAGAGGCAGAATTCAAGGAGAACAGGTTTTCTGTAATCAGATGTATTCCTACAAAAAGGTATTAAAGGAACCTGCAGCTTACTTCATGCATCCTGTAGGACAGAGTCCAGTTCTCCTTATTGGCCGTTGCTCTGTCAGATCACGTGTCTGAAGGCACTATGCAAGAACATTTCTCCAGTGTCCCCTGAAGATGTCCTCTGGCACGTATATACCACTTTAAATTCTACATTGTTCGTCTCCCATTCACATCCCTGTCAACAACCTTATCACACCATTCTTCCATTCCAGATGATTCACGCATTGTGGCATGAAGATACAGAAAAGAAAATTAAGTAAGTTATAACTATTAAAACAAGGATTAGCAGGACCAGTGAAAAATAATTTCCTTGGAAAAGGCTCAAAATTTGATGGCTAAAATGTTATGGATATAGTAATTAAACTAAATGCTAGCTCTTATCAGACTGCAACACACCAAAATATCTGTTGTTTTGTTGCAGGTTTTTTTCTTTTTCTGCTGCTAGAAATAGTCACATATTTAGAGAGCACCTCTTAAAGAAAATTTCTGTGAAAAGTTGAGATCCAATACGCACTTTGAAAAATAGTCAATATCAAATGCTAAGCAGTTCTGTAATTGGGGAAAAAAATTGGGGAAAAAGTTTTTTCTGAGAAGTCAATAAAAATCCTAAGTACAAATCACAATAGTAATAGTAAAGAAAGTTTAAGATTATATATACTTTTAAAGACTGTATTACACCTAAGAAAAGTTTTCAGTGAATGATTATTGAGAGTGCTGTCCAGATAGTCTCATTTTTTTTATGACAACTAGTATTTATTTATATACATAAGCCAAAGATTTATGAACTGATTAGTAGTTTTGGCACCACAGTATAAGTATCAAATTTCAGATAACTAAGGAAGGTTTTTTTCACACAATGATGTAATTTGAAATTCAGTCTCCTTTAAGAACCACCCAGCCCAAAATGCATATACGCAACACTCTGGAAGACTATGTCCGTAGTATACATTGTACTGTTTTTCTAAATTATCCACAATAATCCATCATTGTGGTTTTATGCTGATGAAGCACCTTTTCTATCAATGCAACTAGAGAGCCATAAAATCAGAGAAGCACAGACCTGAACGAGCCTACCATGAGTATTTTCTCTAAGTAAAATATGATTTTTACAGCTTTATCCTCAATCTTTGAAACATATCAGCCAGTATTTTTTTAAAACAAACAATATGCCAATGCATAATCCTGCAATACTCACTTAAAACAAAATTATGTAAAATACTGGAAGGTTTTTCTATCTGTAATCCCCAAGAATATGTTGTGAAGTCAAATCTGGCTGTTCCAAGTTTTCCAGCTTGAATACATTGCTTAACAGTCTTGAAGGCGACAAAGGGGAGCAAATGGAAAGAGTAAGCTATGATGGGACAACTTGATTCATTTTTTCTCTAACATATCATAAAAGATGCAACAAACACACTGGACTGGTTGCCCACACTGGCAAAACAGGCATACACAAGTATCTTCCCCACGAATATGATTTAATATGCTATAGATTAAAAATAGTTTTTGGAATCAGCTCTGATTATTAAAAAGCATATTTGGAAAACTTTGAAATCTTTGGGGGAAGAAAAAAAAAACCCAAAAAATGAAAAAGGAGCTCAGATGTCCTCTACACAGTTGTTTTAGAAGGTCTAAGCTAATCAGGTGACTGCAGGAAAAAGTAGGAACAGTGGCCATTGTGCAGTTACAGCTTTCCAAACATAGGCTTTATTCCTTATTAATTCTGCCTACCCAAATATCAGCATAGGTGTATTACTAGTTTTAACTCTGGGCCATACTTCTGAATATTTGGTTCTGGGGTTTCTCACTGATTCCATCAGAACATGTTTAAATAACTAAAAATTTTGTAACTAAACAAAAATGAGGTCTGATGCTATTAAGACAACCACGCTTACTTTTGCCATGTTGGTGAATAAGTGCTGAGTGATTGCATAAAAGAGATTATTGTAGCATTTCTGTATGATGACCATTATTGCACTCTACAAAGATCGTTTACACATACCCTTGTCTGAAGCCTACATCAAGGAGAGAAAATAACATCTACTGTTCAATCCACATCCTTCTTTTGAGCATGCGATGGTAAAGCACCCTGAAACATGAAATGTGGGAATTAAAAACCTAAACTCAAACCTGTGCTAAGCTGGTCTCACTGAGCTAAACACAGATACTGAGAAAGTCAAGGTCAGAATTGAAAGAGGAATTTTGCCCTTAGGACTCTCTCACAGTCCCATGACCACAATGTCCAGTTTCCTTTTCTGACTCTGAACCATGCTGAACTGTGTAATTTTGTGGGTAGATACTAGTATCCAGTTTGTCACTCACATGTCAAATTAAATTTTTTACTCTTAGCAAAAGCTAGTTCTTTTGAATGGATGTATAATGTTTCCTGGTGATAACATTTTTGTTGTTTTAGTTATATTATTCCAACTTTTATGTTATGATGTCTTACGAGAGACTAAATAAGCAGTTTACAAAGAGGTAGGAGGAAAATGCATTTTGAAAATGAAAATATTTTCTTTAATGATATGCTGAACACAGGATACATCACTGAAACCAACTGAAACCTGCCAATTTAAGAAATAAAGTCACTAGCATCTCTCACTAGGTGTTTGCATCCAACTGCTGGACTGCAGCTTTGTGTGTTAAATAACACTATGTTGTGTATATAGTTCAATATATTAACACATCCATCCTTCAATTGTTCAAGCCAGTGTTGCTATGCAGTATTCTGCATGCAATAATCTTAGCTGAATTAATGAGAAACACACAACAAAGAACAAAATAGTTGTGGACCGATTACATGTCCCTTTTGATTCTCACCCCATCTGTTTCCCAAACCAGACATTGTTTCCTAGTCCTTTGCAATTACCAGGGTGTTATATTGCCTTTATGACCAAACTACAGTGGAGACAGCTGAAAAGTGCAAAGCTTTCTGCCAGCCTCTGCAGGTCCCTTGGTGCATGAAACTACAAGAAACAATGTATTGTAATGCAGATGTTCATTGATTCCCTGCAGAATTTCACAGACTAGGAGTCCTTCACTGTGTGACCTACAGGGATTTGTACTTTACATAATATCCACTATATAGCGTATCATGTCCAAAGCGAAGTACCTAGTGAATCTGATCATTCGTCCCTTGCACACGCCTTTCCCAGCTATCAACTGTTTTCAGAGAACACGAAGTCTTTTGTGCTTGAAACGTAAATGCCAATCAAAATAGAGTACATTTATAATGTGTATCACCTTTCATTCAGAGTTCAATGCCTTTTACAAGTCAGGCCAATGTTCTTGCTTCATGCTGGACATAAACAAGTACAAAAGAATTTAGGAAGATACCAGATCATTTTCAAATCTACCTAGTCTAGAAACTTGCCCACTTGCAGATTAATATGGTTGCCAAGGAACAATTTACACTCAGCACACTGAGAATGAAAAGCCTTGCTATGTCAAGTAAATATTTCAGAAGTGGATAAATAAAGGACCAGGAATAGTAAATGAATACCATCAAACTAAAAACTAATAGACTTGAAGGTTTTAAATAGTTCCACTTTTCTGAAACATTTTGACTAGGATAAAAAATTAAGTTTTGCATTTGAAAACATTCTAAAAGGCTAACTGTTTAAATAAAATTAAAGTTCTCCAAATGTTAAATGTACATACCAGAAAATGTTACTTCTAATCTAGGTTCATTTCTATAGCAACTAATTTTGAAATTAAATTTAAATTCACATATATAAGTTAACTGTGAAACAATGATAAGGAAATGGCATCCCAACTGACAAAACAGTTGGAATGCTTGACAAAGGCTTCAGTATTCAGTGATGAACTCGCTGCTTTTTGATATTTAAAGTTGAAAGTCAAATAAGGTAATGCTTATCTCCAAATTTACAGAATACTACCATATTTGCACCTTGAATCATGAAAGGGATGCTACAGAAGTCACCGTAACAAGTGACATCAAGACGGGAAATATCTTTTCATTTTCAAAATTTAGTACTGCCTATTCACATGATTTTAGGTGAATTGTTTTACACCTCAATTTTCTCTTAAAGCCTTGGTGACCACCATTTCTGGCTAGCGGGCATCATTTCATTTTGTCCAGGTGTGGACATTTTCATTTGCCAGGTGTGACCATAAAATGAAAATTCTCCCCATGATTCGATTTTATCTATTGCACATGCTCAGCAGGTGACGCAACAGCCTGTTTCCCACAAAAGTCAAATTTGTACGCGGGAAAGACAACAGCAAAGGTTTGGTTGCTACTTCCATGTGAGTTCACATGGCCACTCTCACTTTCTCATCTTTCAGGCCTGTACAGGGAGCAATCCGCCAACAAGATCAATTGCCTTGAAGAACAGCCGACTTCTGTACCAAGCATGTCTATTAAAGGTAAAGGAAGGTTAATTATGTGTGCCAAAGAACAGTTCTGGGCAGTGAGGCCAAATACGGCCCTATTTATGTGCTGGGAGAATTCCTTAGCCTATAAAGAGGTGATTGCCCACAAACTACCTCTGGAGTATGCTCTCTGCAACGCTTTAACTCCTGCACCTTGAGATCTACTTGGGAAGAGTGTCAGTTGGCCTCAGCCAAAATCATGCCAGGGACCATTTTAACACTTCACAAGTATATATACCATTCAGCTTCTGTCACTACTGAATGTGCTAACAAAGGTGTAGCCTATTTTTCCTTACAGTTCTTAGCCCTGCATCTTCTCAGGATGAGACAGAAATGGGCTCATCACAAAAGAGCAGAGAGGCGAGGCCCCAAGAAAGGTCTGCAGGAGGAAGCAGCTGCTATGGCCAGCAGAATAATTCATCAATCCCAGCTGGTCATGGCAAGATGGATATCCTGGTGCTCCTATAAATGGTCCCAGGTTATACAGTAAGAATGACTTTAAAATGTCATACGTTTAAGTATCAGTTCTTACCATCATTTGAAGATATAAGAATCTCAGCTTTTCTTACAAAAAAATGGGATGGGGGGCAAACCTCAAGAGTTCGTGCTTTTAGCAGACACTTGGCAGTGAGTACCAACGATGTATGGATGAAGTCTGTAACCTATAGCCACTAACTATACCATAAAGGACAAACAAGTTGAATATAGTGCAAGAGTACTTGGGGAACAATGGTTTTAATCAATCAGACCTAAAATGGAATGATGCCTTGCGGAGTTCTGCAGATCAAGTTTCAGGAAATCAACACAAATCTGGGCTACGCATGGAGAAGGACCTGAACACTACAGTCCTTAAAGACTTGGATCAGTTCTATATACAAGACTGAAAATTATTTGAAATCCTGCTTTTAGTACGCAGGCATGCTAACCTCTTAAAACACCTCCAGTATCAGAATCCGAATCACGAAGGCAGCGGTCCACTAGCAGTTACTTCACCTACCTCAATAGTATTCAAGTGTCAAAACAAGACCTGCACTGCAAGGGTTAACCTGATGACTATTACACCCTTACTTTTGCCATTCTGTGTCTGCATGGCCTCCACCTAGATCGAAACTAGTGACGGAAACCAGATCAAGACCCACAGAAATCCTCCCCTGCTCCCCCAAGACCCCCTCCCAAAGCCCGGTATGGGAGCCCAGCTCTCTGCTTTTAATCCAATATCCACTTCACTACAGAAGATTTATTTAGACTGCCTCTTGTTTCATAAAGGGCTCCAAAAGTCTGTAGTGATTTTTGACACTTTGTTATAATGTTTCTGTGACCCCCCCCACCCCCTCCTCACATACCACACCACCACCCAGCCTCATTTTCATATGGATACAAAGCATCGGGATAAAATGATGGTTCATTATAGTGGTACAGAGCTCTTATCTTCATCCGGCAAGAGTCATTTCCTTCCAAAGATTGAAATGCAAATGTGAAAATTAATGATAACTGCATTATCTGATAGCAGAGATAATACCGATTCACTGTCAGAGTAACACACAGTCGTTCTATGATTTCCTCTGCTTCTTCACAATATTCTTCTTACTGTCAGACTATATCTATGGTTAACTATGTTTCATGGATTTTTGTTAATTTACATCAAATAGCATTTCCAAGATCTTATATCTACCACATTTCCCCAATCAAAAAAGAAACAAAATCAGGACAGTAATCTCCAAGTCCTTCTTAGGACTGGTTTAAAAAGAAAGAAAGAAAAAAAAAAAAAAGAAAAAGAAATAAAAAGGGAAAAAAAAAAAGACCATCGTTAATGTCTGTTTCCATCTTGCAGTGGTCTACCAACCATTCCAATCTATATTACACAGTTTTACTTTGTAACCCAAACTGTTTATGGTATTAGTAAATAATACAGAGTAAACCAAACGATCAATACATATTTACAGTGATTCTTATGAATGGTTACAGGAAATCTATTCAGAAAAGCTTTTCAAACTACCTTTTATACAAGGTAAAAATGTGAACCTGGCATGTCAGATGCTCACTAGAACCTTTCCGATTCACATCTCACTAAAGCAATACACCAGAATTCACATGACAGACTGTTTTTCTCTGTCTTTTATTAAACATTAATAGCAGCATAGCTCAACATATCTTTATTTTAAAGCATTATTTAATTTTCTGTTTACTACTTTTCTTAAACGTTCCAATACATTTTAAAAAAAACACCAACCTGTAATAGCAATTAAAAGAAACTATACTGTGCTATTTAAATATCCTTCATACTTTTTTCAACAGTTCTGATATATGTATATGAGTTATGATGACTCTTCTGAGATGTAACATGAGTCGTGACTTCATCCTGCTTTACTATTATCAATAGCAGAAGTTCTGTTTATTTACTGGAGGCAAAATTTTACACATGGGAAACCTTCACTTTATGTAGAGAGGAATGTAAACAATACATTAAAAATTACCACGAAATGACAATGAGAGTTTTAGGTCTTATTTTTCACTGCTTTTTTTTTTTTTTTTTTAATTTTGGATATGTGGACAAATCATATTTTCTTGCTTTCTAAAAAAAAATTCAGATACATTTCAAAAGAACTTCTGAGACTGACTTTCAAGACTATCCAACTCACAAAATCAGCACGTTCTGCACGAAAGCTGTGCTCCTTTATGGCTCTGAAAGTAAGAGCTCACATAGGGAATAAGTGACATGACAGTATACTGCACGTGAATTAAGAAGAGAGAGATCTAGTTCCTCCTTAGGACCAAGATTTTCTGCGTGGCATTAATTTCACCTTTGTAAATGCCCTATACTCGGTTCCCCAACTGCTAACACAGAGAATATTTCTCTGTCTCGAAAGGCAGATACAACTTCACCGATGGCTGAAACACTCACTGGTTCTTAGACCTCTGTGGGAAGAAAGTCAAAAGAACTGAGGACACAGGATGGTGGAGTGGGTTTTGAAAATCTTTTTGGCTTAGTCAGAACTACAAAATTGTGTCCCATCTGTCTACAGTGAAAGAACTTTCCCTTGCATATTACTCACAGAATAGCTATGGGATGTCTTCTACTGTGTTGTTTTATTCCACCACTACAGAATTAGTAGCACAGAATTTAGAAGAGCACAGGGAAGTTATAATTCTTAACATAGCTTGAATACACAATTACTGGAGAAATAAAAAGTGGGAGTTGCTTATGTGGAGGACTGCTAGTACTTATTCACTATAAATGCATCCAAACGGTACAATGTTTATAAAAGCGATATATAGTATATGCATTTATTCATTCCATTTTAGTTACAAGGAATTATCATGGTCAGCCAGTCTTAACTTCTGCCCCAGGGGTATTTACCCCATTTAAAAAGTCCAGTGTTTGCCACAGAACTGGATCATGTTCTCTACGAAAGTATCTCATCCTGAACGTAAATATTTCTCATGACAGATAAATGACTTTTCATTAAATGTTCCAATAATTAACTTTTTAAGCACTAAAATCTGTTCTTTGTGTCTGAAATTGTGGAGCTTCAACGTCCATTTAATCTTCTGATACTTTTGCTAGAAAGAGGTGCCCATTGTTATCAGATTTTCACTCTGAATTTAAAGTAGTTTGTAATCAGGTTATCCTTTAATATTTTCTTTGATAAAATAAATAGGAAAAGGACCTAGACTTTTTCATAATACCAGTCCTTTCAACATTCTAGTGGCTCTTCTCTAAACCCGTTTCAAATTTTAACATCATTCTTGAAGTGTGAATGCAGGAGACAGAACCCTGTTTCAGCATCAAACAAGACTGCTAACCAGACAAGCAAGATAATTTGAGAACCCAAACATACCCTTTAGCCATAACTCTATCTTTTGGGCTCAACCTTAGCTCACTAGATCCCAAGACTTTTTCAGACACACTGCTTTCTGTAGTAAAACGTCTATTACCTTCTCGTAAGCACATGACTTCATATTTAATTATACTGAAAGTAAAATTTTGCTGTAGCTAACATGTCAAACTATTCAGATCTGGCAATAGCAATACCTATCCATTATTCAGTATTTTCTTTGGATTGTGAACATATTGCAAAGAACTAATATACTTTAGCTCACTATTACATATTAAGTTGGTTTTAAAAGATATATTTTTTCCATAAACCTACATGGATTGGCATTCTTACTAATCCCCCTTTAATACAAGGGTCTTACATCACTTATCCCATTATTTCCAGTGGGACCACTGTCATGTGGACAAGTCTATCATTATCCAGACCAACCTTGACTTACTGTTTTTGAACACATTTGTTTCCTCTGCTATTCTAGAATCTCCAAATAATCTCAAAACTTTTTGAAAACTGAAGACTGATGATTAGGGCAGTGGGTCACCTAGCTCCTAAAAAAGTTAAATTCAAACTATCAGGCTGCTTAATTTAAATTAAAAAGTTTAAAACACACTGATCAGTTGCTGATGGAACAGTACAGTCATCACTTACAGACAAATAGGTTTTCTAGCACAAATAAGTTTTAAGCAGACTAGAAATATTTAAATTACTCTACCCTTTTCCCTGTTCCCTGTAGCTATTAAGAGTCCTGACCTGTAATAGATCAATACCAATCTTCTAATGATTTTTACCTTACCACATTTTAAAATGTCATCTTACTGTTATTAATGAAGCTACTGATAGATTTTTAGGTTTTTTCTTTTAGCCAGGTATGACAGTTCCTAGCATCTAGTTACATCCACTGTTTTCCCATTAATTTTGAACTTGGACTGTTCTGGTTTTTTAAATTCTTTTCTAGGTAAAGTCAACATCGCCTTTACTTTTATTATACCTTTTGGAAAATCTAAAAAATTCTTCTTAAACACTTCCAAGTTATGATCCATACTTTTTCATTCAAATCTTTTCTCCCTTTTGATACAGATCATTTTTGCTGTTTCTTAAAATGACAACTACGGGGGACTGAACTTACATTCACCAATACAGCCATGACCACTGGATGATAAACAGGCACTAATTTCTAATTCTGTAAACAATTTTTCTTTACCTCTCAAGATGGCCTATAATATGTAATTTCCTTATATTGGGTTCAACACTATTTTAGTTGAGAGGCCTGGTATCTAAAATTTCAGAGATTTTAAGAAAGTTCTGGTATGGAGGCATGGAACCTCTAGGATATTTCATTCACAGTTCCCCAAGTTTAGGAGGTTTTTGTTCTTACACAGAACAGATATCCAGTAAAAAACTGAATGATCCTATTCTCTCATGTGATGGATGGTCTGTAGAAGACAAGCAGGAGATCCACCTTTTGTTCATTACGTGTTAAAACACTGATCACTGGCCTCACTTGCACTGATATCCTAGGAATAACACAAAGGCTATAGAGCTATATACATCTACATGTATCAAGGCATCCATCTGATAGCAGACAGTATATTTAAGGCTGTAAAATGACCTGTGCTTCCACATTTAAATAATAAGTCTTTTCATATAAAATTTGTTTAAGCCCAGTCTTGCTTTGCAGACTTTTCTATTCCTTGGACTTCTGCTGTTGGCTATAATGGAAAAAGGATCAGGTCCTTTACTGTGTGTCCATATACAGTCTATTGACCTCAGTTTCCATTATTTCAGAGTAGTCTTCTCATTAGAAAGAATTTTTAAAACATGAGGACAAAACCAATGAAAACTGAAGATAGTTTAAAAAACATTCAGGTAACACTCAAAGTGATTACACAGAGTGAGCATTATCTCTGCAATTCCTTGATGGTCAGTGAAGGCCACAAGACTATGTGACCTGAAAGATTGCTTCAGCAGAAACTCCTTGAAGCTACAGCACATTTAACTTTAGATTTTTCTTCATAATATTATCCTAATTACAAAGGCTTGGGAATGCATGCAAACCATTTAACAATGCAAATTTTCAAACAAAATAAAACTCTAGTGAATGCCAGAAGCTTAATTTTGACTCATCCATAAGTAAGTTGTTGCTAATGAATAACTCGCAGCACTTCAGTCCCTGACAAGTACTGGCTCTGAAAATAACAATGTGTTCCCCTAGTGCTAAAAAAAAAAAAAAAATTAAAATAACAAAACAGCTCTACTATTTATATGAATCCTTGAGTTGTCGCAGTTCACATTATCAGCTGACAGCAACTTATACCATGCAGAACAGAGTCATTGTTGGATTCTGAGAGTCCTCCATCTCAGTAAGGAGACCAGAGACAGATCAGATAACGAAGAATGTATGATCATCTGCCCTTTAAGGTCATGCCTCTACTATGAGTTGTTGAAGTTGTTTGAGAAAAGTTTTTAATGGTTCTGTTTGTGCTGTGCTAAAATATATTCCTAAATATGCAAAATATTTCATGCTTTCGTTTTTTTCAAAGATCTGAAAGAAGTTATCTTTGTGCTGCATGGTCGAAAATGATCTTCTGTTGACTGTTTCTTTTTCCACATCAATAAATAACCAAATTCATTTCAGAAAGCATGCATGATGGAGAGTATCGCATGTAGTATGTATGCATTCCTTTCTTCATACATATTATACCCTTGTAAAGAACCAGTATTTAAATAAAATAAAGCTCCTTATTTCATGTTGGTGGTCATCAGTTTTCTGAAGTCAAAAGGAATTTTACCACATTCAGCTTTGATTTCCATTTTATCCCATGTCAAAGCTACCAATGGATATTACAAGAAATACATACATCTTACTGTTTAACTGAAATTTTTTCCCAACAAAATAAAAAATACTCCTTTTACTCCATACTGTCAGAAAAGATACCTCTGAAACTTTTGTATAAGATAGCTCATATTAAAAGCAGTAACAGCCCCCAAACTGCATATTCAACTATGTTGAAATACACTAAAATGAAAGAGCAACAAAAAAATTACCGATTTCAGATAGAGTTTATTTATAATGAAATTAAAAACAAGTCCTATGTTAATCACTGACAGCCTTTAAGTCTATTATGAAGCTGGAAAAGGCCATTTTGCTACATCCAGAGATGTCTTTTGTATTATTTCAAATGCACTGTAGTGTATTAGAATACTAAATCTTGTTTTCATGTAAGACCATAGTGCTTTATGTAGAATATCAACTTATTTGTGTATTATCATTAAAAACAGTTTAAATGACATCATAATAATTAGATATACTATGTCTTCATTTTTGTTTGCATTATATTTTCCAGCTACTGGTTTCAGAAAATTACCATTAGTTTTGTTCTTCTCTTCATGAAGAGCATACAGTAATTTGCAAAATCAAGCAAGGATGAAAATGTGAGTGAAATGTAGGAATTTTTCTAATGAAATATTATTATTGCATTATAAATTATTGACAGAACACTCTGGAACTCTTTTCTGATGTGCTCATCCTTTTTAGGGAAAATTTCTGTAAGAGATAGAGCTATTCTGAGAGTATGTTTGGCTTCAGATGCACGTTTTCCAACAGCACTATTAAAACATAGTCAATATAATGGATTTTTAAGGCCCATTCCAGAGTCCATACCCATGAAAACATCGCATTGAACTCAACTGCAGAATTGCCTAAGTGGGAAATATAATTTACCCCTTTATCTTAGGTACTTTTATGGTACAACAGAGGTTTTATGTATTTATATTCAACAGATACTTGGAAAGTATTCCCATGTTACCATCACATCTTATATCTTAGCAATGTTATGCTGGCACCATCTTCACTGTGCATAACAGAAAATGTTACCGTGAACTACTCTCTTAATGTGAAGTTCTAACACCTCATTGACTGCAATCTAAGAGTTTCTCTTTCAACTGAAATCAATGACCAGGTGTGCTAAATGATTTCTATCAGGCTAAAACAGGTAAAGAAAGCCCTTGAAAATGTCAGTAGATACCATATCTATTTGTTAAGCTCAACATGTTGCTAAATGTAGGCACAAAGCTTGAGAAGGGACACAGGCATTTGGTCGGTCTTCTGGCCTCAGAAAACAGCAGAAAAGCTTCTACCTTAATACAACCATGGTACTGAGAACTTACTGATAAATTTTAATCCTAAAATTCTAAGCAGCAACATTTTCCTTTACATCAAGCAGGTATGTAAGGCATTTTATATTGAACAATTTACAAAATGGTACAGCCAAAACTGTTTTCTACTCAAGAACTTTATCTTAGTACTAATCCATCAGTATCCTGGACTCCAAAGGATCATAAAAGAAACAGTCCATTAAAAATCAACGCAAAGCACAACACATCTACTAAAATAATAATATTAAAAAATACTGGAATCTGGTTTAAGAAATTTCTCTTGGCCTCCAGTAGTTTTTTCCTACCTGGCCCATCCCAATCTTCAGTCTCCACAGCAAGCTGCCCTGGTTTCTCTGACCTTGCATCGCCATCAGATTCTGCTGCCTCCTGTATGCCTTCTTCATTGCCTAAAAAACAATCAAAGAAATACAGTATTGACGTATTTCAACAGTGACTTTTAGGCAGAGCTCCTACAATATCCAAAAAACTGCTTACATGCATTAAGTGAAAACATATGCATGTCTATAAACACAGAGAAAATGAAAAAAAAAATATTTTTAGACACATAAACATCTATGAGCTCCCAGTGATTCAAACAAGCTCTGAGTATCCAATCCTTCCAATTCCGTGGAGAGACAAATCTTGGAAATCAGTGTTTACTCCATATGCTTAAAAAACAGAATCACAACTTGCACCTAATTCTGTAAACCAATGCACAAAAAGTGATTAAGTTTGTATGTATAAAAGAGAGAAAGACATCACCTTGTTACTCCCCAGGAACACATGCTTTCAGTTATGTGTTTTCTTGAATTGACACCTAACTGTTTCTTATGCATTGCAGATTAATGACACTCAGTACAAAAATATGGTCCACTAAATGTTCTGCAACTAGTGGAGAGCTACTCTGTGGTACTTCAGCATTTAAGGAATTTGCCCTTAAAGGTCATAGTCCACAAGCAAGTCCCTATAATAATTTTCTCCCTATCAAGCTTTATCTAAAGAAATGCAACATCTCTGATTATTTTTAGAATTTTCACCATCCAGAAGTACCTGAGAACATCTGTCTGCCTTCAATAACTATCCACTACAAGGCTGTATATAGGACACATGGAAAATTATGATGAGGTTAAATTTTTAGAGATGACCATTTAACTTTTATTCGAAGAATTTCCTGTTGCAAGTGCAGTTATTTCAGTTAAACAAAGATTCTAAGCAAGCTCCATGCAAAAATACTTTGAAATAACCACTATGAGAAATTACATTGAAGGTGAGGGGTTCAGGTAGTAACACAAAATAGTCTGGCCACAGTAATGTGTTAAATGACATCTCTGAGGGCTTATCCAGGCCAGCACTTTATTGCATTTGTAGATTTTTTTTTTTTACTACTAATCAATCCAAGAAACTCTTGCATAGGAAGACACTATGAGGAATGGAAAAAAAAAAAAAACCTACATCAGTCAAATAGGACTGAATCATAGCTTAAATTTTTTTAGCAATCTTGAAACAAACTTTTTGAAAAACTGTGTCCCACAGAAAAGTGGCAGCACTAAAAACAAATGTTGTGCTGTTGCCTTCGTTGGCGTGGCGACCTGGTTCAGGAACGGCACGGCGACCGACCGCAGGCCGCTCGGGCCATCGGCTCACAGACACCAACGTGGTGGACGGCAAATGGCGTTTATTGGTGAGCGACACGGCATTATATAGCTTGGGTTTACAACGTCACTTCCGTCTGCTTACATCATAAACTAAACGCTATTGGCTATCAGGAGAGGGGCCCTATCTTTCCGTACAGCGCGGTATCTTCCGGCCGCCAGACCCTAACTACCTACATTGTGCATTTTAGAATCTGCAAATCAGACCGTTGATTTGACAATAGGAGAGCAAGAAGGAGCAAAAAGCACAGCAATTAAGCAGTAAATTGTAATTTTTTCCCCACTGATGATAACAAAAGCTTTTATTAGCAACATAGGTAAAGAAATGTGATTACAACAAACCATGCCAGATCCCCATACGTTATCACTGAAGCTATATTTATACCAGATAAGATTGTGACCCAGAGTTTTCAAGTACATGATTATATACAAACACTATAAAGTATTAACTTCATGTGCACATGTAACGTCTTGTAATAACACATTCTTCCTTGCATTCATAAAGCAAACAGTTTTTCAAATCCTAAGTATAAAAGCCTGGTAAACTACTTCTCACACAAACACAATACTATATTTACTCCAGACTTCGATAACAAAAATATAGCTCGGTGTATTCATAGTACTAAAAATATAGTCCAGTGTATTCATAGGCACGTAAAGCGAAAAGACAACACAACTATCTAGTATAGTTTTCCTGTTAAACACACTGTATAATTTTACCCAGGCATTTGAAGTTCACATGCTTCAGTTCAATCTGAAGTTACCTTTCAGAATACAGTCTGAAATACTCACATGCTGAAAAAGCTACCAAGTTTCTTAGAAGTAGTTTTAGCAATTATTTGTTTTTAACCAACTACCCAACTTTGAATTCGCATTTGTAGAGTTACTTTGTAGTAATCAAACAGAGCTCTGCTTTTTTTGGGTGGACTGAAGAACCTATCAGATATTTTTACCTTCATATTTCTATCTTCATAGCTACTTAATAGCTGCAACAAATTTGCTCTTTATTGGAGAGACACAAAGGACAATTTTCCAAGGTTCAAACCTGGCAAGACCAACTCCAATGCTCTCCAAAATGTTGGAAAGTACTTCACAACAAGGGCAATTCTGATCATGAGTTTCTGACTCAAGCTGCATAATCACCATAGAAAGCTCTTAAAACATTTTAGCATGGAATTTTTATACTAAAGAAAATGTTCTTCTTCCACTGTAAACAGTAGATCTCTATGGACTAAATCAGAACAACAAAATTTAGAAATCATAAGAATTCTTTTAGAGCGAGCCCGAGCATGGAAAATTTTAGCTCCAAAGTATAAAAGTTTTTCCTGGTTATAATACATGCAAACCTGGTGTTAGCATGCAAATTTGAGCATTCTTTCAATCAGTGCAACCAACCAGAATATCAAACAAACAAAACTATTAGACTTGAAAGAGGAGGAGAAACTTATGTGAAAAGATTGGGCTGAAGGGCAAAAGAAAGACAAAATTACAGCTAAGGTATACAACCTACAGCACACTAATTAAGTACTGGGGAGATGAGGAAAGATCTGAAAATGTATGTTAGCAGATGACTTAATTTTTTATTAACTTGTTTTTCCAGTGTTTCATGAAGTATGTTGTTATTTGTTTTTCATAATCAAGTTTTCATTAATTAATGCAGGTACTGTGCAAATAGAGTACTACAAAATGTGTAGAATTTACATTAAGGAAAATTTTGGTTTGCATCTAGAAGTATTTCTAATTGTGTTGATATTTTCTATTATCCACCAACTACCAAGTCCATGCATTACAGACCTGAAATATCACAACACTGATTTCTCCTGCTCCCCCATACTACTCTCCCTCTATACTGAAGCAATCTGCTTCCGAAACCAACAAACAGTGCATTACTGTGGGCTTCAGAATCCATCAGTGAAGCAAGTCTATCCCAGGCTCAGCTGAGCACCAAGGTCAGATGAAAATGGACAACCACGTCAATCCATTTGGTGCTGCAGACACTGCAACTTTAAGAAGCCAAAAGGAGGCTTAGCACAAGACCTGATAACAAAACACATCTCTCAAGCTTTTTTCTTTTCTTTCCCCTTACTTAATGCTACTTTAGCAGCTAACATTTGTTTAGTACAAAGGAGTTTCTTTCCTTACAGAATTTATTTTCTTTCCATTGTTTACTCTTTTTGTTCATTCACTGACTATTTTCCAGTCTCAATAACACCATTTTTTAATATTTATTTTAAAACTGATTACATTTTTTTTTTTCAATTTACAGGTGTAGGCATTTAATTGCATCCAGGACATTATTTTTTTCTTTCTTCCAAGTCAAATCAAGTGCTTGTTGCCTTATATATACCACTCACTTTGCTACTAACCTGCTGATTCCTTTCTAATCCCATTGTTTTGGTTTTTTCTCATGCTTGTTTCTTTACTTTGCTGCTCAACCATATTTTGTATTTAAGTTAAAGGAGAAATAACTTTTTACCATCAACACCAAAGAGTGGTATAGCAGTACCGGCAATGAGAAATGCTCTAAAATGAAGCAAAACCTGCTTCTGTTTAAGTTTTTACTTCTGGCAACTAAGATCAGTAAGTGAATTCTGTCCTTTAAAAGAACATTATTGTGTGAAAAAAAGACTCACAGGAGCAAGAATCTGTAGTATCATCTAGTATGTTTAGTCATGAGTGAATTAACCCTGCTGGACTTTCAGCTATTTCTCTATACTTTGCATTAAAGCTATACTTTGGGCAGAATTCATCTCCTCTAACTTTAGATGTCTGAAAATTAAGCTAGTGCAGACGACTTAAGGAGGCGCTCCTACAGACAGGGAAGAGAGAAACCTCCACACTGACTCATCCTATTTGAGGATGCCTGAGATACGAGACCTCTCTTGGTGTCTGAGATAATTGAAATGAATCATCCTCTGAAACACACAGCTTAGACTAGGAACCTATCTTTAGCCAGCTAAAGTTAGGTGAAACAAATCTCTGTCTTATGTTGAAGTACTGAATACACAAAATACTGCTTAAGTAAGAGAAAAAAAAAAAAAAGTCTAATTCAAACTTCAATACTGTAATATGAATAGAATTTTCATCTTGACCTTACTATTTCTTACCAGCATTAACTGTTTCTGTTGCTCTTCAAAAACAGTTCCAAGTTTTTTAATGTGGTTTTTAATATCCTAGTGTTTTTTATCTTAGTAGGTACAAGGGAAAACGCTAAACCACTGTAATTCAAGGTGGTACAGCTGGTCAGGGAATCTGAGGACCGTAAAAGAGACATATTACCAGAAACATGAGAGGAAGAACTCTAACATCTCTGACAACACTGACAAGTAGCAAAAGAGAGACTTGAATATTAACAAGTAATTTCACTTTAATCTTTTCAACAAATTAAAAGACTTCCCAATTTGTACTTAATCAGCTTGTACCACAAGTAGTTGCGATACTTTAAAGAAGCACATGGGTTAGCAGCTCTTCTCAACCCTGCTGTTTTAATCCATGTTGTTCCTATCAATATTAGGCTCTTACAGAAAGTCTCGTACAATGTAACTATTGAACTTTCCTGACTAGGAATGTTACAGCAGCTGTTAGTCACTCTATAATGTATTTTGCAATCAGCTAAATCAACAAAGTATTTTTAACAATGAACAGTTCAGAACTGACAGATCTACTTTCTTGTTCACAACCGCTTATCACAGCATAGATATCATATATGTTTGCCAGGTGCTTCCTATAGTTAGGATACCTTCACAGAAGCCGCTCACAAAAGATAAGGTCATAAAAGAGATGAAAAATGTGCAGGCTTCATACACTTATGGTTTTATCATCAGACAAAATAGCTTTGGGTGAAGGACTGTACCAGTCACAAACAGCACACGGCAGCTTCTATTAAGAGTGAGAGAACATTAAAAGTTTGAAATTCAGTTTGTGTTCATTCTTCCTGGCAGCATAAATGTAAACCTAAATTGTTAACATCCTAATACAGCTGTTCAGAGTGAAACATCACTTCTCAATTATAATAAATCAATTCAGAAATAAATTGTTACGAAGCCTGTAGCATTCTGTACTGCCAAAAGAGAAAACAGATGCGATGCAGAAACTTGGGGAGTCACTCACTGTAGACCTTAGTTCGGCAAGGAACATAACCTTACATATGATAACAGGCCAGTGCGACTGGTCGTGAAGGGGCAGGCTTCCTGGGGACAGGGGGGAAGGGACCCCCTCCTTTCTGCCGCAAACTACAACAGCAGTAACTCCAGATCCAACCAAAGGAGGATTCTGAGACTGCACATGTGAACTAGATGCCAGAGCTTCATAAACTATAAATTAGTGTTCAAAAATTGTCCTTTTTTACTTGCTTTATCACAATGCCTATGACCAGTAACGCAGCTTACACACACTGATAATCTTGCTCTTGAATCCTAAGAAACACACTGTAACCTGAGAATCCTTGCCAGGAACCTCTCTTCAGAAGCAACACTCATGTAACTTTGAAACAAACCATATACAACTTAAAATACGAATGCAATGTACTTAATTCATTCAATGTAACTTGGTTTTTGGCAGCACACACTATTCTTAAGAATACCAATGACATCTAACAGGACTTAACTGTCCTTGTGGATTATATCTTTTTAAAGGATTCTATGCATATATTTAACAAGCAGAAGTCTCTAATTTTAATGGCAACACAAGTTTTCCGCAGATATAAAACATTCTGGGTGTAAAACACATGTAAATAATGCAAAAAAAAAGTATTTAAATAAGCTTTTGGTATGGAAATAGAACTCTGAGAATAAAGATACTAAATAAGTTGGGAGGGATGTTTCCATACTTTGCCATATTTGGCATCCGGTGTGAGGACAAGGTAAACAACTACAGTGGCTACAGTGCCATGCAAATGGGTTTATTCTACAAGCCTTGCAAGGACAGAGACAGAGAGACAAAGAAGAGAGATCTGGTACTATCACTACCAGACTCTGTTATCACTTCTCCTGATGTGTATCAGAAATAACTTCAGTGAAGCCCCCCAAAGTCAACTGAGACCCTAGTCTACAAATACAGTAAGTTTGATCAAAATCTGGCCCTCAGGTAATTGATTTGCTAACATACCTGAAAGAAACCAGCACATGTACATGATAATCCACTGCATTTTATTTCAGATTATATTAATCATCTCAATACTTTGCTTCTTTGCAAGCAATTATTGTTTTCTGTCATGCTGATTAACAACCATAATTTCTCCTGGGATAGATCTCATTTGAAATAACTGTATGTTTCTAGTTGCCCTAAGCACTCTTAAAATTATTTATCCAGCAAATGTCAGAAATAATGCACTGTCCCTTACCCTAACTTTTAGGAAAGGTCTATGAATATCCATGTGTCTGTGAGTACCTACATGTGTGCAAGCTGTTAACTCTCAAAAATAACAATACGGAAACTATTTTGGTTCACATTAAAATCACCACTTTGTTTAATAAAATGACATCTTGACACAATGACATTTCAGCACAGTGATCATGTTAAAAAACAGTGTCAATTATTTCTAACCATTTCAGCTATGGCACTCTTCTCCTGGTATAAGACACTGCAGTGCATCAAGTTCATCTAGCATGAGTCTGGCCCTCCTCTTTCTCTAAATGTTTGGTATGTTCTCATTATCGCACTGTTTGCTTTTGAAGTCCTTTCAAGACAAGGATCACTCATTCAAATGTATTTCCTGCAGAACAGTGGAAGTGTTCTCTAAATTGTAGTCCAGACTTCCCTTCTATTAATGAGTTTTATATTTATCCTAATTTTTAGGGAGCAACTCTTGTGGCACCAGTACTACAAATGACTACCATTCAGATATACTGGTTACCCAAAAGCTTCTACAGATTTAAAGGGACCAAAAAAAAAAAGTCTTGCATCTTTTCAATCTTTCCCATTCAAATACAAGAACTCTATCAGACATATTCAAGTACCAACCTGGGGTTCAACTGACATAGCTCTAGGCACTTGATTAGAAAAGCAGCAGAAGCACGTTTTTAAAGATATTTAGATGCCCCAAACAAAGACTGTTGCTTTGTATAATTTTAAAAAATTATTTCAATGGAAATCAACAATCCATGAGATTCTAAAACATCCTGCAGCAGAACACAGATGACTTCAGAGACACTCTAGCAAGTTTCAAATTCTAAGTTTGAAGACTCTTCTGTAAGTTCCTATTTTGACTTAATTAAACAACAATTCTGTTTCTTCCCCACTGCAGAACTACCACGTCTCTTAAGAGAATTCTTCATCCAACCAAAAAAATCTAATTTTATAACATGCAGCTGAAATCATTATCATATACACATCCCCTTTTCATGTGATTCCCACACACTGCTACATAACGAGGTAGCAATATATGTCTGTTCTTACCAAGTGAAATTTTAATTTACCTTGTTGTAAACAGTTTGAGGCTTTTATTTGAAATAATCAACACTCCAGGTGCTTCAATATCAAAAGCAGCCAATTCCCTATCATTGGAGGTATGTTTCCACATACATGCTGTACTATACATGGTTTCAAAAACAATCTAGAATTCTATTAGTCAAACCCAAGAAAAAGACTTAGCAGTCATAAATAAATGCTTCCTTTACTCTTATCCACAAGAATCTATCCAGCAATAATATTTTTTCTATCAATATTTATCCAATGATGTCATAAATGCACCATTTGCTTCATTTCTTTTTTCTGATCCTTTGAGAGTTAAATTTCTGCCAATATCCCCCACTGCTGACTTATATAGTACACAGCCTGTGAGCAACTCTGTTTTTTGGGCTCAAGTAGACAACAATTTTTCAGGGAATGTCTCAGAAGTATTTTGAATACTTCAAAAGTATTCAGAACTTTTGTGTCAAGAACACCACATTAGACAAAAAAAGGCAAAATGGACCTTCATTATAAAAAAAATTAGTAACAGATGTATAGTACACATGAACTAAGAACATGTGGTGAAATTTGTCATTTGTGCATTTCATATTTTAAAGAAGATTACCCTTATTAATTTGCAATTCATATTCTGTCAAATTTGAGCTCGAATTTAAGTCAATCCAAGTTCAAGTTTTGTGACTTTCTAGAAAGGGGACATTACACTACTTGTTGTAACCAAATAATCCCTCTCCTCATAGCTGTGATAGAATTTACAATTTCATTGTTCTTAAGAAAACCAAAATGTGCTGACTGAAAAGGCTGGAGTTGCTTTGATAAACTGCTTAAAGTTGAGTAAGCTGTTTAAGTGTTTCTCTCACTTTATAATTCTGTGCAGTTAAAATAATGTTTTCTATTTGGATCTATGTATTTACTTCTTGAAACACAGCTTGCTAGTTTCTTTTTGAGGTACGGTTTTCTGCTTCATGACCAATTATTTAATTTCTTGATTAAAAGAAGGGTTTGCTTGTCGAACTTAGGTAAAATTTTTATCCCACGAAAGTTTAGGTAATACCGACATGGATTTCAGCTGGACTCACAATATGGCCTGAGAGGCTTACATATGGGTTAGCAGTAAATAGAAAAGAGTATAAGATAGACAGTCTCGTACTTGTTACTCTGGAAGCCTTTCCGTGCTCTCAAGTGAATGGTGAAAAAAATCACTCCAACCTTTTCAGGTGTCCCTTTCTCTTCTAGCAAGAAAACAGGTGGTCCTCTGAGCTCCAGTAACAGGAAAAAATGAGAAAGCACGAGAGGTGAAGCACAAGGCAAATGCTAAGGTTCGGAAGAAAAAGGTCTCCTTTCATCCTGCCAGGATCCAATCTAATTCTGACTTAGCACCCTTCGAAGGCTACTGTCAGAGAACCCCCTTCCTTTCTTTGTCCATATTCAGCATCTGACAAAAAGTATGGAAGATGCACAGGATTCGGTTGTTTCAGCTGCATGGGATACAGATAAACGTATGGGAATCCTCACTCTGGGGAACACGAGAATCCAACACAGGTTCACAAACCAGTAAGAGGTAACTATTGTGGTTTTGGAAGGAGTAGCACTGTGAATTCTTATGCAGATTCTTGTTATACTGGGAGATAAAAATACATCATCACACATACATGCCCTCTCCTGTCTCTGCTTACCAAAAAGAATTAATGTGTCCTTCATTTACTCAGAAAGCCTACATAAAGAAAATGTAATGAATTAAAATAAATTTTAAAAAAATTAAAGGAATACGAGCTCCAGGAGAACAGAAGTATTGCCAGAGAAAGATAATGTCAGGCGCAGGAGGGGGGGTGTCTGGTGCCAAGCAAAGCCGAGGGCTGTGCAATCACCTCTATCAGTGCTCTATCAGTGTCTACACTCCAGCCAAATCCAGAGAAAACAAGGAGTCAAAGATTCAGGTCAATAAGCTTATAGGCGATTTGCACAAACAGCTCCTCCAGCAAGGTAAAAAACAAAGTCATATTGGCTTTTCTTTTTTATTCCTTCTCTTTGAACTCCCTGGTCCAAACACACCCTGGAAATGTCAGTGTTATATGCAAGAATTTAAAGAGCTGAGCTTCTTAATCCCGTTAAGAAATAAGAACAAAGTTGCCTGTAAAGATCTCCTTATTGAGCTCTAAGTGATTATGGTATAGCTGCCTTATGCTGATCCTACTTCCACTTGCTATAGCAAAAGAGGTAGAAATTCGTCATGAAATCCA
This sequence comes from Aquila chrysaetos chrysaetos, assembly GCF_900496995.4. Classification (NCBI taxonomy): domain Eukaryota; kingdom Metazoa; phylum Chordata; class Aves; order Accipitriformes; family Accipitridae; genus Aquila; species Aquila chrysaetos. The sequence goes on from NC_044007.1 coordinate 21,466,324, forward strand.
TTACTGAAAAGGAAAGAAACATTATTGATTAAAAGGTTTCTGGTTAAAAAAAAAAAAAGAAGGAAGAAAAAAAGGCATAAATCTACTTTTTGATCCAGAAACAGAATATAGCAAGCATATTGTTAGTCATTACATGCCTAACATGAAAGAAGCAAAGAATATTTACACAGATGCACACAGGCATACACACGCAAAGTCATACTACAGAGGAAAAAGGGACACATAGAAATAATTTTCAGGGTGTTAAGAGTTTGGCTGGTATTATAGATGGTAGCATGATAGCTTTGCACATGAAGTATGAAGGGAAAGATTAATGCACAGAAGAACTTAGCTTTGTATATGCTTTTTCTCATGTGGAGAATCACACTGCAGCTGTTTCCCTGAATCTCAAGCCTGGCTGCACAATCAGGTCACATGGTTTAACATAAAAAATTCCAGTCCTAAGCTGGTCTGGCAGGCTAGTGACAAAATATCATACATGAGCAGAAAACCTGGATCAGGTTCTGAGCTCATCCTCTCCTGCCCAAGTAGAATATGAGAATACAGCAGCAGGTATACACTCAGTATGCAGAAGCCCACATATTCCCAGAGTTCTCCTCTTACTAACTTAGAACTGTATATGAGTTTCAGACAGCACTGGATTCCCCTCATCCCCCACAAACAAAGATAAGCAATGTATCAGGAACTGCAACTACTCATCAACACTCTGATTTGCTACAGGCATACATAGCAGTTTGTGCTATAGGTCCTAAAAGCATTGCATCGTGAAACAATCTTCATCCCACATTATGTATCCCCCATATCTTCCTATATCACCACCTGAAACACAGTTAACAGTGGGAAACAGAAGCCATTTGCTTTCCAATCTGCCACCGGTAGTGTTAAGGCCACTGAATCTCCTCCCACTGAAGGCTCCTGCCAATGCTGCCTTGTGATGGAGTAACAATGCGAAGCCTACAACAGGAGGAACAAGCACAATAGCTATGCTACAAGCAAAGAACAGGAGAATTTAACAAAATTGTCCTGGTATGCATGGTAGCAAGAAATGGGTACGCTTTCTCTAATTATCAGATATGTACATTCCTCCATTTGCCTCTTTCTTCTGGAAACAGTCCCATATTTTCTCTCTTGATTATAGTCCTGCCTCCATTTTCTTCTCTTGCCTTTTTCCTTCTCTGAACACAGCTGCTTAACTATCTACTAATCTCAAGTGATCTCTCTCATTGCTCAAGATAACTTTTCCTTTGAAAGTTAATCCCTCATTGAACACTTCTGCTAAGAAGGTCACAAGGAACTGCAATTTGTTTAGCCAGTTCCCACCCTTACCAAGTAGACAAGGCTCCTACTCTCCTTGCTGTTTACAGAGAGGAAAAGGCGACACCTCCATATGAGTATGGCAAACTTGCTAAGCAACAGATGAGATTTTTTTTTTTTCCTGAGGGTATCTAGGCAGGATGACAGCAATCAGAGACTAAAAAGCCAATGATAAACTACTTCACAGCCCAAATGAACCGGATTTAGTACTTTGTTTTTCATCCCATCAGCTCCAATTTATTGGCTTTTGTATTGTTCTGCTGTTTGTGCCCCTTTCTTGTATACGCCCTCTTGATTTTATTAGCCCCATCATGCCTCCAGCTCACTTCTTCTCTTGTAACTGTTAGCATCACCTCATTTTCTTATTCCTACCTATAAAAAAAGTTAATCTGTATGTACTATCTCCTAGCTTCCATGGAAGGCTTTCAGCCATCTATTCTATCACTCTTCTCTATGGGAGACAGGCTACTTTCTCCTTATTCAGACTACCTAAATACTGGCACTTATCTAATAAATCTTCTAGATCTGAATTTAATCTGAATTAATCTTAATCTGATACAGACTCTCATTCCAGATATCCACTATCTGGACACTAAAAAAATCTTCATAAATGGAGGTTCCAGGCTACTACAGGCTTTGTGTGGACAGCATCATCAGATACCCTCTTTACCTGCAGTGCAGAAATTTGTAGTAAGCATAAACAGCAATTTTCAAAGGCCACAAACTGACAAAATGCAATGCATTATCACCAAGGCTACCTCCTACCAAATTTTTTGTTTCTACTCCAAAGATTTAGACCAGCGCAGCTTTGTAGTGGAAGAACACTATGACTGTGTTATTTATTATGGCTGTTTCCAAAATACTCCCTTTCCCCTAATCTCACTGTCAAAACTGCAAACAAATCAAACTGCCATCTATTCTGAGGCTCTTCTAAAATACTCATTCTTGGATGGGAAACTTCAACCAAAAGGTTAAAAATTCACAGTTGCAAGCTTACACCGATCCCTGCTAAATAGTAGGTTGCTAATTTCCATTTTGCTTTTAATATTTACATGCTTAAACACTGTTCAATTCTTCACATTTGAGTGTAAATGAAGACTACATAGGAATAATTATTCACATGTAGCGAAGTTAACTGTGGTTTTGTGGTGTTGCCAAAGTGGGGGGGGGGAGGTGGAATTTTCCAGATTCCTTGTTGTAAAAGTCATTAATGAGCAAAAGGAGAAGGGAAAAATAATAGCCAAAAGTCATAATTTTGAAAACGGAGAAGTTGTAAAATGACATGTAGCTCAATCAATGTGATTAATTTGCTTCACACTTTGCAGACGCTTTTGCCTTCGCCTTCTAATTCTGGCAACTATTCTCCTGAATCAATCTCACAAACCCAAATTAATAAGGTGGGAATGACAAGTATGGCTTTATAAAGGTTAGCTGTTTGCAATTTAGACAGTAAGAGACTGCTCTCTGCTTATAATATGATCAGGCATAGTTTGACAGGAAAATCTCTTCAGTCAAAAAGCCAAAGTTATCAAGTTGTGAACCTGTACATCCTTTACTTTCATTCATCTGAATGAATTGCGAGTTAGTAAATTTTCGCCTTCAGTGCCTAGCTGGGATAGTTAAAAGCCTCTGGTTTTAGGTGATGCTTGTATTTACAGAGCTGGGGAAGTACGAAAAACATAGCATGGGTGAAACCGTGAAACCTCACAAACACCTCCTCCCCAACAGTTCTGCCATCTATTGCCCACATCTCTTGATTCCCGCACGAAGACCCGCTACTCATTTCTCCTCTTGTTCTGGGTCAGCTAGGAAGAAACCCCAGGGGAGGGAAATGGGGAGCCAAGACAGATGAATATTTATATCCAATAAAATGCCCTTACTTTCTAGAACCTTTAATGGTCCATGCTAGCAAGGGGAGAATGCAGAGATAGCATAAAGGATTCCCATGCCAATTCAGTTATTTTCCAGGAAAAGGAAACCTATTGCATGAGAAAACACAGACCTACACTTATTCTTCCCTCCTTTGAAGATAACTGTGGTTTACAGGCTGCCAATACTGTCATAGAGCAAAACAAAAATCAGAAAGTCAGGCCCTCCAAACAGAAATTAGAATGAATTTATTTGTTCTCTAACCTATTTGGTACATGTATCATTTTAAAGCTTTTATTCATGATGTTAAAGAAAAAATATTTTTAGGAAAAAAAGTTTATTTCCCACACCATCTTTTAATTTCAATACTGAAGCACTACAAAGAAAAAAAAGGTTATGAATGATTAACAGATTCATGACAAATACCATGAGAATTAGTCTCACTTTTAGTATTTACTATATAATACAGTCACAATCCCTTCTACTAAGAAAAGGGCACAAAAGAATTTATTTGCTTTCCAGATTAGTTTTGTCTTCTTGGGTTTCAGCCTCAGAAAAACATATGTGGCCTCATGCTAACAACACTGAAGATGTGACACTGAAGAAGCAGGACATTCAACAGATGTTGACATATTAATAAAAACCAATACATTTCTAGTCTCCCATTCCATCCTTTTCCAGGGATATTCTCAACTTACTTCAAAGTGGGACTTTCTGTCACACTGCCTCAGCTGGAAGTAGATTAGGGGTTTTATGTGCCCCTTCATCCTCAGAAATTTCTTTTTCAACTTTTCTTCTGCAGCAGTTGCAGTGTATAGGTTTAAGATTCTTTTATAACTACAACATACTTGGAAAAAGAACTGCTGGGGAGTCAAAAGGTATTCAGCTTGAAGAATCAGCAGATGTCCTTAATAAAACATGGTAATCAAGATTCAGATTTAAATGTATTCCCATTTAATTCCTGATCTTGTTTAATACAATGGCCTGGATTCAGTGTTTTCCCTGAAAGATGTGTTCATTAAAGGGAAGTGCCAATATAACTTGAAATTCAAGATGAATTTGCAATATTGATTGCTATAAACAAAAAAAATCATGTATTTTTCTGAATTTCACCCAAAACAGTAGTATTTCTATTGGTGGGCCCTGGAAACACAGCAAAAAGTTAATTATATATGAACTGATGGTGGTGCACAGTCTTACACTGCTGACAGAAGGAACTCAAGAGATGCCAGTATAACAATTATGTAAGTAGTGGTTTAAATAATTATTTAGTAATGCCAGTAACAGGAACAGTACTTTTTTTCAGCTAAGGAAAATGGTGTCTGAGAGGCATGTGAACAGGTGAATTACTACAGTAATTGCAGTATTTGTTTACTGCACAGTTACAATAGCATTTAACTCCGCCTGTTTGTAAAGCATTTCCATCATAATCTGGACTCTCTTCCCTCACAGTAAGATTTGTAGCAGCTAAACTCTGAACTATTGACTAGACTTTTTTGATCTCTTAAGATGGCTTACTAAGTATCAAGAACCCATAGTGCAAAAAGTAAATTATTTTTTCAAGAGTTTGTAAGCTACAGATAGGACATGTAGAAAATACATTTTCATGCTTTCCCCACTGATGACTGAAGACTCTGTAAGAAAGACTAATATTCTGCAGTCATAACATTTGACTCTTCTAACGAATTTATTCTACTTTGTCCAAGACAGATGGAAATAATATAAAAACAGGGGCATATCAAACTATCATGAGAAAATGTATGTCAGTATCTGGGAAAGAACAGAAAGACAGAGAAGTCATCGATATCCAAATGTCTGAGGGGGTTGTGGACTAACAGAAGAACATCACCACAACAACTCCAGCTATTTGATAGGCATCCTTACCTGCAGAAGACAAACAATAAAGCAATCAAGTGGAAATCTGGCAGGAAGAAGGTTAAATCAATCTTCTAAATAACAGTACATGATAGTGAGCTTTTTCTGTCAGCTGAATGGGAAACAGCACAACCTTGCAGACTGAACACTGGGTAAGAATGAATCGGTGTGGCTTATGCTAAAATACCTCTATCTTCAATAATTTGCAAGTAACGAATGCATCAAAAAGGCATCTGCAACTTTAAAAGTTATCCTTTCACAAATCACTAGTTTTCTACCATGCATAATAAGTTCTATAATAAGCTCTATTTTAATCCTAGAATCTACAGACACAATCTGTTTTTCTAGCAATGTTTCCTAGGCAAAGAAGCAATGAACAGACATGCTGCATTGCTAGCTTCGGATCTGATAATAATTGACTTCTGAGGTCTGTTCTCTACAGTTAAATACATAGAAAATAACATTCTTGGAGGAAAACATTAAAGGCAAGACGATTCACCTCCCTGAAAAGTACATCTTCCAACACATTTAAATATTTACTCCTTACCAGACTTAATTCCACAAGTGACTCATTTTCCTCTTTTTAAGGTACTATATTAATAGGACTTTTTTGTACATTTTAAACCAAAAAATCTTTTTGACCAATTGGATACAGTTTGGCCAGTATTCCCTCAAGAGGTGGGCTACAATGATTACCTTTATTACAAAAGTATTCCACTTCTTCACAGCTCAGATTTTCAGGCTCAAACTCTGCAGAAAAGCTTTCCTCCAACGGAAAGTCTTCTTTTGAGATAGTATCATTTTCCTCAGACAGGCACTCTTCTTCTTCATCCTCAATGGCATCTTCAAGGGGCCCTTTAAAAAGAATCAGGAACACTGTGGCAAAACCATCTAACAGGACAATGTGAAATAAAACCTTAGTGAACTTATAACTGGGGGTCTTATGCTAGTTTTTCCTTCCACGGCTGTGTTCAACATTTATTAGAACTGGACAAATAACATTTTATGGAAATTGAAATTGCAAGTGACTGTTTTCCTGATGACTTCAAATCAGAATACACAAAGTGTTATTAATAATATGTATTAATACTCGCACATGGGGGGGGGGGGTTCATTATTCTTTGGGCTCTAGTACCAAATGCAGACAATTTTAACAATGGAAATCAAAGCTCTATTTGTAAAGCCATGTAAACAGTGAAGAGCCTTCTCTTGTTTGTTAGTCATTGTTTTTTGATGCTGAATTACAGTACTTAATAGATTCCCTTTATAGGCTTCGTTTCTCGAGTTAATAGTACTGACTACAGTGAATTACTACAAAGGTACTGACAGTATAAACTTCAGCTTATTCTGCTATTTTGCTTCAACTAGCACCTGACAGTATCTGTGATCATTCATTTGCTAGACTCTTTAACAGACTCCCAGTCAATGGATGGGACTCAGACAGACTATCACTTCATTTCAGAGAGGCCAAACAACCATCGTGGTAAACTACCAGCTGAGGGCTACAGAAACATAGGCCAGTTACAGAAGCAGGGAATGAGTCTGAATTTGAAATGGCAGCCTGAAGTCTTTGATTCTCCTTCTAGTTACCTAGACATACTATTGCTACAGATCCTCTTGAAGAGCCAGTGCCTGACAGATCTATAATACAGAACGCCCCGGTTACCAATTGGAATATACTCAAAAATTAAAATTTCTTCTTTCTTATATACACACTTTTCATGATCATTGGTTAATAGTAACTATTTGCTAAAGACATCTCTTGTGCAGGTGTAGAATTTTACCCTAGATTTAAATAGAGATTTGAAATAACTGAACATATTTTAATTTAACTAAGATTTTATTAAATGTCAGTATGTTTCAAAATCCATCTTAAGACTGGATTTCAAAAGATAGATTTCATTATACATGGTTGAGGCTTGAAAAAAATTACATATTTCACTCTCCAATGAAAGCACAGCCTCATTTATAATTGACTGAGTATTTCTTCCTTGAAATGAAAGCTAGACAGCTAATGAAAAAAAATGTAATTTGTATTTATATGATAGTTTTCCAGTATTAAATACACTATTCCTATATAATCTATCATGCTGAGATACAATACATAAATTATTCTGTTGCGTTCGATGAAAAGGAAGGGATAAATTTTTAAAAGAAATCAAATATTGACTACACTCTAATTTTATGTAATTTATTATGAACCAGCGACTACCTACATTTATTAAAACAGCAAAATTCACTTTAGGATAGGTTGTGTAATTCTTGCTTCAGAGGAATATGATGGTTACTTTTTACTGAAATTGATTGAGATTCCCAGCTGGGATTCCATAAATTAATACAGCTTACTATCTTTCACGGAAATATGACTATTTGTGCCAGCTGAGAATCTGACCAAATGAACCCACTTTTGTGGACACATACTCACCAACTCTAGCTGTCATTCAACAATATATCTCCTAAAATAAGGGGCTATTAGTATGGCTGGAGAAATAAAGATTCTCATTATCAAAGTATCCATTACTGTTAATTGCACCTTCTAGCCATGTTGGGAAAAAATCCAGCAACTGCATATGCACAGGGAATGAAGAGTGGATACCGCACTGTACGGAATGGAGAACAAAGCACTAGCACACTCTGGAGCAGTGCACTGCAGCTAAACATGGGCAGTTTGGGTAGCTTACGTGTGTCCACTTTCATCGCAGAAATGAAAGCACAAGGGGTTCTGCACAAACTGACAAAAAATACCTTTCAGATTTCATCATATTATTAATATGTGACATTGTCTGTAGAGCCATTTACTGGTGTGCACTGGTAAGATCTGGATAAATAAACTAGAAAGGAAAAACACAATGAAACAAAAAATATGCTATTTTAGGGAAATGTAAATTTCTGCCATGTATAAAGATGGATAAATACCATGTTTTGCATCATTTCAAAAGCAGCCACACGCCTTTAATAAATTTTCCAAATATTTTAAATTTGGGGAAAAAAATGTAAACATCAGCCAGCATTTCAGTGAAAGTCGACTTCCTGCTGAATGACTGGCTATTTGTCATTTGACTTTTTCAATAAGTGACTTGCAAAATACAGCAAAAGCAATATACCTGCAAGTAATCCAATTGGCATGTGTACATGACATTTAGGTCTGTTTCTAGATGTTAAACTGGTTTGTTTGATCAGGTCACCAGTACGTAATCAGCAAGCTAATAATCACCGTACGTTAATTAAGAAAAGAATAGAAGTGCAGTTAGTATGCTTTCACTTGCAGCAGTCATGGAAACACACACCTTATAATTTCTATTGGCACTGTTTCCAAGAAGGCAGAAGAAAAACAATGTACGCACCAGCTCCACAGCGCAGGTTCAAACCCGTCTTTTTGTGGGTTGGGACTTTGGCTTTTAAGCAAATCTCAGACTAAAGAAAAATTCTTGACAAGTGCTTCCATAGATACATCCTATGTATGAACAGGTATGTAACATTTCCTGAAGTTTCATGTCCAAGCATTTGAAAACAGAATTGTAAATGTTGTCACATCCAAACAAGATCAGAGGTATGCAGGCATCTACACCGGGTTTTGCTTTGCTTATGCCAACCCACATATAAAACCCAGTGATGTTTCTCCAGTCGCATATAGGCATGCATCAGAGCCTTACGTAACAGGTCACCTCAGGGGCTGACATCAGACGCTGCACTCCAAAAAACAGCATGACTTTTGTTGAAATTGAGGGATCAGTGCATAAATATTTTTCTAGGTTTCAGGCTGCTGCTGCCTCGTCTAATTCACCCATCTACAACCTGATCCTTGGGACAAATTCTGTCTCGTTCATGTTGAGTCGTCTTTTATTTTTTAAGTGTTCAAATACGTTCAGCTCATGCCCACAGCTATAAACTGATAACTTTAATTTAACTGATAACTTTAACTAAAGAGTAAGGCATTGTTCAACATGAGTAAGACCAGCCCACAAGAGTAACAGCAAAATTAAGTATTTCTTGGTTGCTAGTTTCATGTGAACTGAAATATCAGTGCCTGATTTCTGTGGCTATTTTTAATTATCACTCAAACACAGAGTGGGTTAAAGAAAACAGTAAAATCAAAAGCCACTTACTAGTTAAGTATAAACAGATTAAACTCTCTATTCTTGACTACTCCAATTACTTGCACATAAACAGACAATGAATAAATTTTCAGAACCTCACAATAAAGATTGTATGGAATTACATATTCTTGACTAATGCAAACACATAAACTCTGCAGGCTTATGTTTGCCTAATTTGGCCACATGCTTCCAAAAACCTCTTACTGATATCAGTAAATCAAGTCAGCTAGAGAACTAAGAATTTATCTGGTTCAAAAATGTATTGGTCGGTTTTCAAAGTTTACTAGCTCCTTTATCTAGGGAACAACCTACACAGCACCTATTCAACTTCTTCCCCGATTTAAAATACTTAAAAATACAGAGACATATAGACAAAAATAAATGTTTTTCAAAATAAGTTTCTTTCAACTGCTTTCTCTGATTGATAGTGCTTTTTTTTCCAGTTGTTATTATGTTGATATATTACCTTCAACAGTCCAAATCCAGCTTAATCAGTTACTTTAGTACTATATCTTACCTTCTGCATTTCTTTTAAATTGTTGATTTAATTTAACAGTATTACACCCAGTACTTATACTGATCATGTTATTAAGCACCTATGGCACAACATGTACTATGTCTGCTTTTATTTCAACTGGAACAGGGTCAAGGTCCCATCCCTGTTCTGCTGAAAAATGCTTTTCAATAACTGCTGATTAAGTGTGATATTACAACCAACAACTGCCATAATGACACAGCAATGCAAATCCAAATAATTCATACTACTGAAATTCATCTGAGTGTCACAGTGGTCTGACAGCTCTGAGATATGTTTTTAAATAAAACAGTAAAATTTCAAACTGAAATGGTTTAAGAATTTAGTTGAATAGTTAATTCCAGAGGTAGTCTAGATGTTTGTTTTCTCATTTCAGCAATTCTTTTCCTATTAGCACTTTGTAAAAAAATGTGATGTAATCTAAGGAGAGGTGATTCTGAAATGCTTCAGATTAGCTAGATACATGATAAACAGTTAAGAACTCCCAAATGCACTAGGTAAAAACTCAATTTCTAATCTTAAATGGGAGTACTGAAGGCAAATGAAGTCTCCATTACTTCATTCCAGATTTGGCATTAAGCCCTGAAAAAACTATTTCCTTTATAGAACAAGCAAATACTTGTGTTGTACACAACACAGGAGATTTTGAGGGGTTTGGTAGTTCCGTTTATTCACTTGGTACTTACTCCGTTTCATGAATATTTATTGATATGACCATAAATCTCAAGTATTTTTTCAAATAACATAGATAAACAAGAGGCAGTAGAAAACAGTACAATCAGTGACAGCAATGAAGGAGTCAATGTGGCAGAAATCTATATGGCTTAGTGGACACAGTAGTCCACTTCAAAAAATCACCACATATAATTTGATACAAATAACAATATCTACTGAGGAGAGGCTGACGAGTGAGCTGCATGTGCCTTCATGGAGAAAATTACTTCTGATTGAGGCCACTTGGCAGCGCAGTGTGGGGAAATCTGAACTGTGCTCCCTAATTTGTACCAGATTTACAGACACTCAAGCACATATTTTTTAGCACTATTAATGTATTAAATGCTAAAAAAAAAAATAAATCTTTCTCAAACAGTCATATACTTCTACATAAATCCAAACATATAGATACACACACACAAAGGTAGCTAAGTGGCAATCTTTACACAATGAGTAACAGATGCTACCTCAACACTTGAAAGGATAGGCCACATTTAGCAAAACAAAACCAACACTGTAAGAATTTCAATAACATGGAAAAGTGTGAGAATGAACCACCAAAAAAGGGTTTACATTCACTTAACAAAAGACGCTTTTGCTACGGTAAGCACTCCTCTGAACACAAATTTGAGCATCAGACCCCTTGAGCCTGTTAGTTCTGATACAGCAATGCATGACTCCAGTTTTATGGTACTATAACCATAATGAAATAATTGAAAGTCAATAACATTAAGCTGGGTAAGTAAGTTCTGTAATCATTTCTCATAGTCAAATTCATCAGACTTCTCCCTAAATGAAACCACTTAAATGCATGCTCAAATTAAGCACATGCTTATATGCTTTCCTGTCCAGTGCTTTGTGCTTAAAATGCATGTATCCTACAGTGGGAAAGTATCATTGAAATAATTATCTCATGAAATGTTAAGTGGTTAGCTTCCTTCCCACCTACCAATATTCTCCTACATTCCCAGAGCAGCAACATAGATCAGTGCTCTTAACAAATTAAGAATGCTTCAGCAAGTCTACAATACTTGACAGTGAGTGGCTGGGGAGAGGTTAATGAGCATAATTAGTAGTAGTAGTAGCATTAAATAATAACAACTCCAATAACTCAGAGAGGCCTGAAATTCGCTGGATCAACATCATGAATTCTGCATGTTCTGTGTGATCCATCCAGTATTTCCTAGGAAAACATACTGCCACACACAGATTATCCTTAGTTTATGGTAAAACCAAGGTATGTGATGCTCTCTGATTACAGAGGGAAAAGCTTCAGAAAAATCAATCTATTTGTCTCCTGTTTCAACAAGAACGTTTTCTTCTAAATACAAACAATTAAATAAAAAGAACAGCAGGCAGACACTTTATATTGATTCACATGTGAAAGACACATAGGGAACTTTTTTCCTAAAAATTCAGTCAGAAACATTAAAAATATAAAAGAGGGTTCACTTTATTTCATTTTAAATATGGCAGTGGGGGTGAAGACATCACACAGTAGTTCAGAGTTAGCTTCCTTCTGGGAAGATTTCTATACAAGATGACTTAGCTACTTCTTCAGCCTTTCAGTTAACTCAAAGGAGTGGTTGTTTTCAACCACTGTGCTTTTACAGCAGCCTGGAGACAAGTATAACAGTGATGTGAACAACCCCAACAGAAACAATCCAACTTCTCCTTCTTTTGGGGAAGAAATTTTTACAAGACACTACCAAAAATATACTCCAAAGTTCCTCACTGGGAAGCTGGCTTTCTCTTGTGTGTTGTAGAATTTTTTTTAAGTGTCCAGGCTCAAATATTTTAGACCTTATATGTTCAACCAGGATGAAGTCATGGACTGATAAAATACAGGAGATGAATATATGCTGTAGCAATCAGAATAAATTTTCAGTTTCTGTCGAGCACTAGGACTGTCAGATACTGTTCAATCACTGAGACTTTCAATATTCCCCTGAGAAGGAGAACCTCCGACTAGAGGTATCTACATGAATTACAGAAATGGAAGTACACGAGTCAGCAGCTAAAATCATAGAAGATAATAAAGGAAAATGGTAATAAAAGTTTTCCTACTGAACTAGTTGCTCCCCCAACCCCAACAACCTGACCCCATGACTGTCCATGCTACTTCTCTCTCTTGGCTTTTATTTAATAATGATCCCAATTTTCAATTTTCTTCGTAAAAAATATTGCCTCTTCCTTCTTTCCTGTGAGAACTAAAAATATTTTAATCACATAATTCCATGGGAATAGAGAGAACAGGCCAAGAGAGGTGCCTAAATACTCTTCTGTTAGATGATAGATGGCAATACCTAACCTTGACAAACTGACCGCTGCAGGAATAGCTTTAAAATTAAGCATGCTATTGGTAGTAGGTAACTCAAGTGCAAACTGGGAAATCAGTTTAGAAAAATACCCTTAAATATACTTCTTAAGAAGGTCAATACTTGTTAAACAAACCACTCCCACTTTTACTAAAATGCTTCCCTCTTCAGTCCATTGAGTTCTGTTTTTAGCTTAACTAAGTTATTTCTGTAATTCCTGTTACATTTTTACAGCTATACTCAAGAGACACAATGCTACCTGTACACATTGAACCTCTCCAGTCTGTTATGTAAATTGGCTGAACTTCAAAAGTTTTGTCCAGATTGGAAGACTGCGCCAATTTGTGAGCGACTCGTTACATCTTCATTGTGGCACCCAAGCAGAATGAACCATTTCTCACTTTCAGAGTGGGAGAAACTTTATGACCACGATTTAACGACCAACTTAATAAAAAAAGGAATGGAAAAGAGCTGCTCTTTGGACACTATAAATCCATACCAACCTGATGTAATTGAGCTTAACAGCAAGTATGAAAGTATATTTCTGTAGCCAAAAAAAAAAAAAAAAAAGGAGTTATTTTTAAACATAAGTTCTTCCTGCAGCCACTCACTTTTAACTTAAGTTGCATCAGGGGATCTGGTAGGAAGGAAACATTTTTATTAATTTTCCCCTTATCTGTAAGAAGAATGCTGATTTTTTTTTTTTTTTCATTTACGTTCCTTGCCTGCAGGTAGCAGACCAAGAAAATCATATAGCAGAAATTTTTCCTTTTGATTAATTTTTTTCCATGTGTTATGTTATTTCTTATATATAATTGATTTCAGGTTTTGCTCGTAGCTGTACATCTTTTTTATATCTGTACCTACTGCCTTCCTTCAATCAAGAAAGTTGAAGGAAATTACCTGAATTTTGTTAAGTTTATTAAAAAAAGAGCTCTGTGAATATTTAAATTGAGTTTTGAAATGCTAATACATGAAAGATATTAGAGAATTTTAATAGTAGGTTCAATTTGACCCACAGACTATTGTAGAAAGGGTCAAATTTTATTCAAATTATTTCTTTACAGCAAAAAACATGAACCCTTTGATTTTATAAAAGTAGATTAATATTCTTCACTGCTAGGTCTTTTGGCTCTTCGGTGCATGACAGCATTAACTGTGCTTGTATATAAACTTTTCAAAGACCTTTAAATGTTTCAGTAATTTGGAACCTCACTTTCATTCATCCTCTTGTCTTATTTTCTCTTACCATTATCGAAGAGGCCACAACAAAACTGACAGTGCCTACAGTCAGTTTGCTCTTGGAGCCAAGGCCAGGATATTTCTAATCAATAAAAGTGAAATGATGAAAAAGTGGCCATTCAAAACATGCTTAGGGAGACACTGATTTCAAAAAAATAGTGTGCAAGTGTACCATTAATGCCAAAGTTTCATTTGCATGGGAAAAAAAGAAAAAAAAGGTGCACAGAACATGAGCTGCAAGACCCTTGCAGTTAAATGTCAGACCTCCGTTTTTAAGTAGGAGCTCACGCCAACATACAGGTTTAGTCCTCCAATACCGTTATCCATAGAAGAGTCACAGCAATTCTTTTTACTTTTGGGGCTCTGTTTTGCAAGGTGCACCTTGTTTGGCTCATAGAAGTCAGAAAGGACATTTATCCTGCAGATGAACGTAAGGGTTTATTGATTTTACCTCAACATGAGCACAGAGAGAATACCAAAAAAAGGCAAGTGGTGTGTGGTAGTTATTACACAACTTGTACAGGCCTAACTAATCATAAAAGACCACACTCATTTACCAAATGAATGATGTTTTGCCAAAGAACTGAAATTGTTTTGAAATACAAGTGTTATGAAAGGCACTTGAAAGAACCTTCCTCTCCTCAAATCTTCCCACCTGCTGGCAGTCAAAGTGTTGCTGTACTATAAAACCCTCAAGGTAGGGATCTTTCTACGTGTGTCTCTCAATGCCATAAGGAACAAGCTTTTTTTTTTTTAAGATGCAATGCACACAGTGACAGTAGAAAAGATTTAACAGTTGCAACTTCATTCTGGAATTCCTACTCCCAGGAATAAAGGTCAGTGGAATTTTTAATAGTGATTTCCTTGGTACTATGATTCCAACGTGACTGCAAAACTGGTAGCAGTGAAGGGTATGAATCCAGAGGCATCTTAACTGATCCCATGCCACTGTATGAAAAGAAAACCTATAAAGTGTGTTTCAATACTCTAAAGAATGAAACAGAAGGTTATCTGGATCTTCTAGAACTAGCAACATTGTTCTGTCTTCTGACAAGAAGTGATAGTAAAAGTTTCATCTTGGGAAGGGCTTTTTTTAAAAGTATTAATTATGATGTATTTATATCATTTCGAAAAATAACAGAAATAACAGTATCTGTTCTTGCTCTAAGGGTAAAGTGGGTAATTGAAATATAGAAAGTGATTTAAACTAGAAAAGAAGGGGGAAGAGGTTTTTGCATGAGTAAGTCACCTACTGTACAGTCACTGATCCTGATTCAGCTGCTGTTTTTTTTCCTGAATACACAAGTAAAATAGCCAATTATGTCCAAACTTTAAAATTTTCTCAACACCTATACATGTTAGCAGAACTGTTTCACACCTTTCAGCAAGTTATGGGCCTCAGTCCCATGATTTTTCAATAAGCTTTTTGGAGGATTCTCCTAAAGACCTTTTTATGTCCTTGGGAAGCCACATCTTTGCTCCCAATGATCCCTCATCCGAGCAGCCACACAGCCCACTTCAGTCCCTTCACATGTCCCACCAGTTACTCTTGCCAGATTTACAGAAAAACTTGAGACAACAGGTAATTAATACCTTGTTACAATTATATGTGCACTTAGACTTAATTTCCTTTGTCTACTTTTGCTTAATCCATGCAGTGACAATAGGACAAATTTACAAGGTAAATGTCTTAATGGCTTATGTGTCTTAGTGGCTAAAAAAATTGTGTTTTCTACCATATAGTGTTAATGCACCTGAGCTAGGACTGAAACGCAAGGTGTCAGTGAAGCAAATTTGGGGAAGTCAATCCCTACGCAGGAGTTTACCTCCCAGTAGAACTGAAATGACTTTTCTCTACTGTGTTTTCAATTAAGCAATTTGTGTGTGTAAGCTTCCCAATCTGAAACATTTTTACATGCTCAAGGCCTAAACATTCAGTGAAAAGCACTGAAAGTGAGCATCAAAGAGCACGTGTTTAGTGACTATGAATGGACAGTAAGCTGCGTAAGCTGTTTATAAATATTTCTTTCCTTCCATCTACAATATTTATGGTGGCATTGGCATTTTAGTTTTTTTCTTTTTTAGAACAAGCACTGTACTATTATATTAGAAAGCAAGAAAACAGAAATAGTCACAAAAAAAAAAAAACAAACCCAAATCATTAACTACTTTCCCATATGAAAGATTTCAAAAAGGAGTTGATTCCAGTTGAAACCAGATTTTGGAAACTATTAAGAGGTGCTAACAATGACAAAAGTAATTTCATAAACTGTACCCACTAATTGTTCCAGCCCCATTCCTCCTACTACTGTCCCATCTTGATCATCCATTTACTAATTTAACCAGCTACACTTGCAGCCTCCAACATTGACAATGAACTCTTCTCTGAAAGCTCTCGTTAGAAGGTAGCATCTCAGCCAGTCAGAATTGTAACTTCTTGTACACTATAGATCATAGCAAAAGAAATCAGGATCATATTTGCATAGAGATCTTGTCGAACACAAGGATATGGAGTGAGAAGACCTACTGTCTCTCTAGCTGTCTTAATTCTACCTACATTCACAAAGATTCACAGCAGATGCTGTTCTGTGTATTTCTGGTGGTACAAGAGGAGGAAGAGAAGAACAGAGGTGACAAGATGAGTGACTCAACACCCTACTAAAATCACAGTAGCAACACAAAACTACCACAGTACCACAGTGCACCTATTTTCATGAAGGGAATTTTTAAATAAAGCCTACAAAGCAAACAGGAGGCTGGGCATAAAGCTCTCAGAGATGGATCTGTGATGCTTGTAGATAACCTTCTACATTAGGTAGAATAATGGGAATAACTTTGCAATAGTAGTTTATCAGTAGTTTTCTTAAATGTAACAGAGCGAACAAGGAAAATTTCCTGTTTGCTTATACAGAAATATTATCCCTGAAGCATTTTTCCCTAGTTTATGGTATATTTTATAGTTTTTAAACCCATCATTTATTTCTGTATGATTCTTATCTGCTAACTTTTACAAAACAATTGTTGAAACTACTGGCAATCTAATTTGAAATACTGGCAATGTAATTTGCCCCATGATTCATGGCTAACGTTGATGCAAATATTATCCAGTTCCTGTGGATTGTTTCAGCTAGATAAGTATGAAAATGAAGTTTAAATTTACAGGCGTAGAAAAAAAAAGAAATGAAAGAAAGCATTGTATGTGTAAGAAGATGGCTTCTTAATTCTGTGTCTTTCACTAAAATTTTATGTATCTATATAATAAAAATTCAAATATTTGATGCTTCATACATCTATGAGAAGTGTCATTGATTTTTATATCTATAAAAGTGTATTAAAACGAAAAAATGTATGAGATATTTGGAACTTGCATATGAAAACCGAAGGTGCAATTTTAGGAAAATACTCAAGACTCCCTTTTCACTTTGTTTTACTCCTGTAGGGTTTTTTTAAATCAAGCTAAGAGAACAAGGAATAGACACATCTACACCAGTCAACACCTGTCAAATAACTTCTATGGCATGCTGCTCCAAACAGTCCAGTGAAATCCTCTGAAGTTTCAGGATCCAGAAATTTTCAGTGAATCCTTTCCTCCAGACACAACAAACTGTGATACTGGTACCCAAAAGAAGCTTCTTTGCATGTCCTAATCTCACCATTCAGGATCTCAAACAGGTAAGTAACACGCTGCCTGTTACTTAGGACGCCTTTCTCTACAGCCTATCTCCTTCACCAAGTACTGCTATAGCAAAGCAGTTTCAAACACCACACCCCAAATAGGATGAATTTTCTCTTACACATGGCCAAGGCATGCTCAGAGCATAAAGCTTTTCAGAGCAATGAAGGCAGCAAAAGTTCACTCTCTACTTCCAACTCCCACGCAGCCCTTACTCCAAACACAGAACTTCTCTGGCAATCACGTGAGTAGTGAGTGACAGGTACTGGTAGTTGCTAATCACTGTTCTCACTCACCTGCTGGAGGGAAAAATGTGATGCAAGTAGGAGCACTTTGAAGCCACTAATGATGCTGCTGCGGTGTATTTAATGGCCAGCATGTTAGCTACGATGAAAGAGGAACCTCACATCAAGTACATTAAGGGATCAGAGGAATACATACTCATTACTCACTGTAATTTTACATCCCCAGTTTCAAGACAAAGTACTCACATTTTTCTCATATAGCAAAGACATCCTATACTGCTATAGAAAATTAAGGGGTCTTTTTTCTTCTGTTTATTTAATATTTTCTGGTTTTGTAGGTAGCTGCAGATTATTCCTGTTCATCTTTTGTTTCTAGATGCATTTCCTCAAATGGAACTGGTCTCTCATCTCTGTACATCATCATGTAATTAAATCCAAGAAGCAGAAAAAAGGAATCTGGACTTTTTAGGTCCAGAAATCAGCAGTGAACTCATGACTTCTCTCACAGGTTGCTATTTCTCTTCAAATTATTATTGCTTTTTTCCCCCTGCCTTTTCTAATATAAATGAAACAAAGAATACTGCAGAAAAATGAGCCCCGGAAAGACGGCCCAAATTCGATCTCTAATAACATGATCAAAGCTACAGAGCTTGTATGTTGAATACAGTGCCAACTGGGTTAGACCTCAATAAAAAGTAAGCACACCTAAACCAATCCATAACTCAATGATACAGTTAAAGGAAAAACTTAAAACCACAGCAGGTGATGTAACAGACACAAATGGAAAAAAAACACCACGCTTAAAGTAACTGGTAGTTCTGAAGTAACAGAAAAGGAAAGTTGAGATGTTAGGAATTAGCTAAACCACAAACTTCATGATCTTTGTCTAGCAGATGCACACTAGAATGAGTGGAAATTTAGCTTAGTGAGTTCTTATAATTTGACAAATATAATAAAAACCTACTTAATAGTATGTACGAGCTATAGAACTATGTAATTAGTTACTTGTATTCTTAGAGCTTTGAATTTGAAATAACTACAGGGGATTCGTTAATTTTAATCCCATAATGGAGTTTATCGATGTGCAGAACAAAACTGAAGGGTCTCAAATTAGTACTAAATCTTTAGATCAGATTGTAAGATAAATGCATAGTGTATATTTTTAATAGAAACCAAATAATCTGAAAGAAGTCAGATGGAATAAAATGCAGTATTTAGCCACAACAAGCCACAAACTGGGCATCAGCAGTGTCCCTCCAGTGTAAAGCACTCCCAACCTGAGGGTCCACTGCAAAGGAATATTAATTTATAGTTTCTTTTCTGTGGATATTCAGATCTCATTTTCCCCACTAGATTGTCAGTTATGATTAGTTACAATATTAACAGTTGCTGTAGTTTACAATGATGCACCATAAGGATGAAATGTGTTTTGGTTTTTTAAGATCTTCAAAGAATAACAACTTTACAGCATTTATTGTGTTAACCGAAAATATAATGCACTACTAACCTGTGCTTTATCAGCATATACATCTTACAATCACCATGAAAAAAATTAACTTTCATCATCACATCTCAGGAATATATAATATAAGCATACCGTAGTGTAGGTCACATACACAATAGGATTTATTGAAAAATAACAACATTTCTATGTCATTTACAGTTATGTATCTTTATACATATAGGTATATAAACCCAAATATACAAATAAGCAAACTACACCTTTTAATATAGACTGGAAGTGCATGTTACAGTGTACTTGATTTCTTTAATACCCCTGCTCACTTTTTTACTACTTTAATTTGATTCCTCACTGGTAGGAATTGCCAGGTTGCACAAAATACATTGCATTTCCCCTGGAGTTGGCATAACCTGCTGGTTTTCTGAGTTAATCACTAATTAATAATTTGAAAACACGAAGTCATTATGTCATTTCCAGACAATGAGCTTTTAAATGGTGCATGTTATATCCTAGCCTTTTCAGAAGAGAAAAAAGTTTTTTTCCTCTGGAAACCAGATGGCTGGTAAGTGTTATTATGAGGCTATGTAAATCTCAAAGCAATAAGCATCAAATCAAAACAAGAATTCATTCTCCTCTCCTCTTATCATGATTGTTGTTTTATTATTCCGCAAGTTGGTTCAGCAAAACTCCTACAAATTAGGCTACTGGATGCTTTGGCAGTGATCAGTCGATAACCCATCTCCTCTTTCTTTTTCATAGCAAACAGGAGTTCTGAAAACATTTTTCACCTATACTTTCAAACTTCCTAATACCTTGTTCTACGTGCCAAACTTAAATGAGGCAATCTGACTTCAGGCTGAGTCTTCTCAGTAAACTTACTCACTTGAAAATTTTACTGGTTCCACTGCTATTACAATTTGATTATCAAAATATCATTGTTTCGGTTTTGATTTGGCCAAGGTTTTTCCCTATTAGGTAAGAACTCCAGAAGAGTTGTTATTTTCTCTTACTTAAGGAGTAAACAACTGCACCTTCATGGAAGTGCCAGTTTCTCCCTACAACTAAAACTCCACAGTTCAAAGAAGCCTTTCAAAGTTCAACTAATACAGCTGCATCAATTTGCAGTGCTATTTTACAAAACTTGCACATTACTCGAAATAATCTTAAATTGCTATGGCTGCCGAAAAAGAAAACTAAGAAACTAAATTCCAAATACTGATTTCCAAAGGAAATTAGCTGATAAATATTAAGTGACAAAACATACACTTTTTAAAACTTTCTGTGGAGTTCAGTATTTTGAAAAGGTCTGGTATGGGAAGAAACTGTAAAAAAAAATATATGGTTTGGAATGTCATTCTTTATGTCTTGGTCCTATTTTTCATTCTTGTTTTTATGTTTTTCCATGACAAAATCACTACTATTAAATTTTAGTATTGAATTTTATAATTTTGTATTTTAAATCTTTACACATGGCATTTAATATTTATGGAAACATCTCCGTATTCTTACATCATAATGTTTCCTGTTTGTATTAACATGTTAAAAATAAAGCATTTCTAGCTACTATCAGATTGTGTCATTTTATGATGTGAATAAGAGTAGTGACAATTATATACTACTGCTATTGGTTTAACATTAAATAATGTCAAAATATGACTAAAGAACTAATCCAGAAAATAAATTGAAACTCTCTTCCCCAACAGACTTCTTGTCAAATGTAATTCCCATTAATGAAAAAAATCTTATTTGCCAAAACATTTTCCAGTAAATAATTTCCCCTTTTTAAAATGTCCTGCCACAGCTACTAACATATCTGTCTGATCTAAGTGACCCTGTCAGAGCACGGGGGTTGGACAAGATGACCTCCAGAGGTCCCTTCCAACCTCAATCATTCCGCAACTCTGTAATAATATCAGGAGATGATGCACATTTTCTTGTACTATCTCATCAAAAGCCAAAACCAATAGAGCACTGTAGTATTCTAGCACTTCCAACCCCACCATCAAATAGACTTAAAGGTGAAAAAATAAGAATAATATTCTTTAATTCCTCCAAAACTATCAAATCAAGAACGAATGTTCTAGTGAGATTTTAATTACATACAGGCCATTTGTAGCACTGAGGCAATAGCTCCAATAGATCTATGAATGCAATTAGCACTGCCTGTGTTTGAGCCATGGGAGGTTTGACTGTACATTAGACAAGTTCTTCACTTCATCCTTCCTTCAGTTCTACACCATAAGTGCCTTTCTTCTGTCTGCTGTTGTTCTACTTTAAGCCTGTGAAAATTTCACTGATGCTCTTCATGTGACATTCATCATATATGTACAAGCACATCCCTAGAAAGGCAAAGCTCAGTTTACATATATGTTGCAACTTAAATTTAGTGCAAACTAAGTTTCTTATAAACCTGGCTCCTGCACACTGTGTGACTGCTGAAATGCAAGGGTGAGCTTATTTTTGTAACAAAGGAAGTCATGGTTTTTATAATATAATATACACAGCACCTGTTTAACTTTGAAAGTATTAACATTTAGAGGTTCAATATGATTAGTAACCGTGCAAGATCCACTGCAGTATTTTGTTTAACATTGCACATGGTATTCATAAAAGAATAATGCTTAGTTAACTGAACTGGGTACCACCAAACTCAGCCTGTAGGAAGGCCAATTATACCATGCCAGTGCTGACCTGGCAACGCAGAACTGATCCTCTGATATTGTTATCATACTTTGCCCATTTCAGTTTTAAAGACCGACACTGCTTTTGCACAACTTCCTTAGAACAATTATTCCTTAATGGAAAAGAAGTCACTATAGCATTTTGCCTAAAGTTCAATGAAAATTTGCTTTTCAGCTTCAATCCTTTCTCCTTCATTGTAACTCCTCTAAAGAGACTACCTTTTTTAGATGTTTGTACCTTCAAATACTAACAGACTTTTGTCACGACCCTGTAAATTATCACCTTACTAAAATGCAAGTGTTCTTAGAATTTAATCTTTCTCACATACTACAGTCTAAGAGTTACTCAGATATCTCACTGCTTGATCCTTTGAGCACCCTCCTCTTTTTTTTCTTACATCTTCTGGTACTAAGGTGAGTAGAACTGAATATAGCACAAATTCTGCATATAGTTTCTGCTTCACACTGATCAAAAAGACAGAAGATAGCTAACATTACATGAAACTATCACACCACAGAATGCTCTGGAAAAAGAGAGGGAACCCAGGACACTTGGAGTAGAACAAGTATCCAGGACTAAACTAGGGGTTGAATCAGATGTTTTCCATTACAGACACACAGACAACCAACTCAAGTAAGTTGTACTATTAAACACTATCAATTTCAAAATGGCTTTGAGAAGAAGAGGTTTGAAATCAAAATATAAAATGTAATAGCAATATTGATAATAATGGTCAGCCATCACTAATAATACAGAAGGAAACACTAAAAAAAAGCCCACTGCACTGCTTGTCACAGGCTGTATAACATTATCATGCTGTATGGTAACAGAATTTCTTCTGAAAATAATTAGATTTTCAAGATGGAAATCTTTATAGAAGAGACATTGCTACTAAAAATAGAAGCATAAAACACTATCAATAATATTAGAGTATTATGCCAATACTACTGAAGAAACTATTGTCATCATGTCACTGCCAACATTTAATTGCTATCTATTTAGCACAAGACTGTTGGATTTTTTTTTTCTTTTTTTGGTACCCTTTTGAGAGTTTTCTTGATGTCCCAGCAAAAGAAACACACAGAATAGGACTTTTTTTCTCATCATCAATATCCAGGCTTGAAATATCCTTAAGGGTTATTCTGTTGCCAGTTAATGTGTTCAGATGTCCTTCCAGTTTTCTCTGGCAACCAATATCAAATTTCAGGGAGTAGCATGCAATACAAACCAACATAATTGTGCCTTCACCAAAACAGGCAATACCAGATGAAGGAATCTGGTTTGTTTTTTAACTTAGAAAAGAAAGCAACAGGGCAAGGGGGAAAGGTTGTGAACAGAAATTTGGACCAGCCTTCAAAAAAATAAGGACGCTTTCTTCCCTGTCACCAGACTCTCTCATGGTGCTCTCATCCTCATGCACTTTGCCGGCATCCATCGTGACATTCATAAGCCTTTGTGCCTAGAACCAAATACTTTTCAAATCTCATACTTTGTGAGGCACAGCCTTCCAACGTAACATACAAACATAAAGATGCCACATTTTGTTTAAGCCTCACAGTCAAGAACAGGGTAAGGCAGAAGAGCCTACTGCAGCTAGCTACTGCAGGAAGCTAGGGCACTTTCGTCTAGACCCGTACAGCTGATTTATGACCACACATAGGCAAGAGAACGTAGTACCAAGAAAATACTATTTGTTAGAAACAAATACATAGGAAAACAAAACCATTTTGGAGCGTGGCTGGCACTGTATAGAACTAAGTTGCGCTATGTTGATAGATCTATTAATTAATTATTTTTTTTAATTTAATAAAAAATAAATTAATTAATTTATACTCTTCAGCAAGCTTGTCTTCTAACATTGTTACTGTTGGTTACTCCCTTGCTCTGGTTATTACTGGTGTGCTCTACTACTTCAGAAGACTCAAAACTTTGATAGTTATCCTCTTCAAAATCATATCTTATTCTTGATGGACAAAGACATTTGTAACACCAACAGGTTTTTTCATCCAATTAGTTAAATGAAAAGTAAGAGGAAATGAATACTACTAGTAGAACAAAACAGTTAACTTCAGATATATTTTGAGAAAAATGCATCAGGACAAGCATTTCAAAATTAAGCCCTATTATCTGACCGAAACAAAGCTATAGAGTGGGAATTGCAACATGAGAGATCCTTAGAAATATCTTCTTTGAACTAAATGGCAAAATGGAAATCAGATTGGTTTTTAATATTTTGGAAAACTGTGTACCTAAGTACTACTGTGTTCTTACATAAGACTTAACCTAAAGAAAACTAATTCTGTGCTTTTAAAAACTGAGTTTTCTTTAAAATCTTTACAAAAGACTAACTCTTGGGGGTGTCGAGGATGGGGAAGGATGGAAAGGAGGGAAACTTTCCACAAAGGTTTGATGTTTTTCAACACAATTTAATAAAAAACTAATTTAGTAAGAGGTCTACTAATTGACAGTTCTAATGCCAGCATTCTAAATAATTTCTGCACCAAGTCTAGAAGCTCTTTTTTTTATAATATGTGATTACAGCTATAAAAATATGAAAACTAGTGAGTATAGCAGATAAATAGTTTCATTTATATCTTATTTCCAGTGAAAATCATCACTGGAACAATAACAATATCTGGTGCTTATCTTGATCTGACCAGTGTTAAACAGGGCTATTAAAAATGCATGGAAACTCAAAATATACTCTGATATACTCAAACTGGGATCAACAGTCCATATTGGCCTCAGAATCACCCATGGGGGAGATGGGCTGTCAGTCTAAATGTCTTTTTAAAAGGAAACTGCAGGCTCATCAATGTGACTACTAATTAACCTGCTAACTCCAGACTGAATTCTGTCTTCTTGTAAAGAATACAAGGCCTTCATCAACTTCATGTAATAAAACCTTGGGTTTAGATACAAGTAATGGGAGTATAAACAGGAAGAACATACATTCAGCTGGTTACTTTTTGAATATATAAGTGCACATAAGCTTCTTGAGTGTCAAAGTTTTAGTTTGAAGATGGACAGTAAGAACCTCTCATTGCTGACTGAAGTTGACAGTCACCAGAATCATAGACACGAAGTCCAAAGGTAAATCAGTGCATACCTACACTGGTGTTTCTACTCAGTTTAACAATGACAAGTATGTCTATGATGAGGATAGTCCCTGTGCACAGCAAAGGGAAACAGGTGATAGGTCAGGTCTCTGAGGTAAATAAATACGTGCTGAATACTCATCGAGAACTATATGATAATGCCTTGTGGGATGCGGATGGTGCTTCTCTCCTTTGGCAGAAGATTTTCAAATTTTCTTTCCCTCAGTTCCCTTGCTTTTTTTCCATTTTGTACTCATTCTCTAGTGGATCTTTCTTATTAAAAAAAAAAAAAAAAAGTGAATAAAATGTAAAATACTCACTATTCCATAAAACGATATTGCTTTATGTCCTACTGACTTTTGTAGGTTATTATTTCATGCTAATAGTTAGCGTTACTCAAGAGAAGAGCCTAAACTGATCTTAAGTACCATCCAGAAGGTTTATACATTTTCAGACTCATAAATCCTCCTTATGAATTGGGAATCATTTAAAAAGCTCTGGAAATATTGAAATAGACCATAAAGTACAAATCACAGTACTGACACCTCTAATTCATCTCAAAGGTGAAAAGGGACATATTCTTCACTGTCAACAGAGGAAGCATGGGGTTTAGTCACTAAGTTTAATTGCTTACTGTTCTGAGTCAGATCTGGATTCTTTGGGACCACAGGGTTAAAAAACAAAAACGAACAAAAAAAACCCAACCACACCCTCCAGGAATTATTCAAGTCCTTTAATCTTCAAAGGTGGATAAACTGAACCTTACATGGTTTACCTTACAAGCAGCATTTGGGCACTATACTACATACCATTTTTCCCAATGGAAACAGGCCAATATATCGTTAGCCAAATGTCTAGCCCTATGCATTGCTGGCTCTTCTGCTCTGCATCACTGCAAGTGCTTATCTTTGGTGGTGTGCACACATTATATGATGACAGATCTAGTGAAAAGTGACCTTAATTTGAGATTTCACAGGGCAAAAACTTTTCAAAATTATGAAACTTATCCAATAAAAATCAGGCCAATGGAGACTAAAAATTGTATTTGCAAATTAAACTTTTGTATAAAAAATTAGTTCCCTATCTGAAAACAACAGAAGTATATTTATTTCTTGTCTGTCCGAGACAGTAAAGTCTATAATTTACTGTAATTTATAAACTATAATTTACTTTGTTAAGACTTCTTCTGACCTCTGGATCATACAACCTCCTAATGCAAACAAATGTCTTAGAATTTTACAGTGAAGATTCCTGTATCCAGTGTGATTTCATTGATCGTCAAGAACAAGAAACCAAGAAAAGGAAGTTATGGCAGCTAAGGACACACTATCACACTGCCACTTGGCTTATCTGCATTTTGAGGGGACATTAGACACTTTCTAAGGGAGGGCATACACAGATCTGCATAAGAGTTGCACCATTCCTGAAATACCCACTAAGTTACCTTTTGCTGAAGAACCCATTGCTTTGAATTATTTTCCTTACTAAATATAACCTCTATTTTCCCAATGAGCTATTTAAGAATCTAAATGGGGAAGTCTCTAATATCAGCTAGTAGCTTCTAGTAGCTTCAATTTCATTCAGCCATACCACAACTGTTGCTGAAGAGGACAGTCTCTTACGAACAAATGCAAAGCATCTGTATTTACTCTGTTGAAGTATATTCACTCCATCTCTTCAAATATTTCTATTTACAACCAACATGGCAGGGAATGACAATCCAGACTGCACAGGAAGGTGAATTCAGGCAAGAAAGAACAAAACTGTAAATTAAAGATCTTGCTTCAATGGTGTCTCCTATTTCCAAGGAAATTTGACTTTTAGTATACTATTATTTGTAGTCTTGAGGGGGTTTTTAAATTATTTTTTTACGATCAGAATAGTAATGCCTACTCCATCAAATATAACCAAAAAATTGATCACAAAGACCTATGCATCTCATTCCTGTGTGTGTTCTTACTGTAATTAATAATATTAAGCACAATTTTAAAAATAAACTTAAAAGATCCAACCAGTATCAAATTTATGTTCAAATTACTGTTCAACTATCCATCTGTCCTAACTCCCAAATAATAAAAGTGCAATTCTCAGAATCTCCTCTTATAATCAGACTTCCTTGACTGGACTTTCCACAGGAAACTCTAATCTTTAACTCATCATCCACAGGAGCAATGAAATAATTATAAAAAGATATTCATAGGCATGAAAGTCAGAACTTCCTCAGGACCTGAGATTAAATGTTATAATTCACTTCTACAATACACTTGTCACTGCTTACCTACATAAAACTGTTTAATTATTATTATTATTATTTATGATCCTGTATGTATATTTTTTACATACACTGGCATACCATTACCACTGTTTGAACTGACTTTGCCATATTTTGTTTGCTACAAAATAAATCTTCAATCAGATATTACAGTTTAAAGCACAGCAGACTGTTCACCTCTTGGAAAAATACATACAAAATTCTACTTATGAAACTGTGTTGGTCAATACATGACTATCTAACACACGTTTTGTTACCTCTTCAGCCAAACAGCTGCAGCTTGTAATTCAAGACTGAAGCTTGGATACACAGTACAGACACTCATCTAAATTTGAATCTAAGCTTTGAGCCAAGCTTCTATCCTTCAAAGCTCTATTTCAAAGTATAGGTCTCACTTCTGAGAATCTAACATGTTATTGCAGGGGTAACCAGTGACACTAGCGTTTCACTGTTAAATAACATTTTTCCTTATTTGTGTTACTATGTGATGCTTTGCAGCTGCAGTGATTCAGCCATTTATACCTGTTTCATCACATGAAAACATTACATAAATAATTTTCCATAAAAATTCTACTGAATTGTAGTTGTTAAATATAATCTGTATTAGTTATTAATCTGTAATAATAGTAAGAGACAAAGTTGCTTATAAAGGAACACTGGAGGAGCCTATTTTCTGCTTTCAGTCATATAACATTTTTTCAGGACTACAGAAGTTTAAAGAAAATCAAAAGAAATAAGTCCTCACTGACATCAGCAGCAAATCCTGCAATACCTTTTAGTTACTGTTTATTGCAGTGTGTTTTAGGGCAGGACTTCAGGAGCCAGGACACCTAGCCTGGATTTCTAAAACATGAAATTATTTGTTTGTTGAAATACTTTGGTTATAATTCACCTTCCTTTAAACAGTAAGCATTCCCGACAATAAGCTCACTAAACCTGGAAAGAGCAATACAGCTTGCTACAGTTTTGAAAAATCAGCTGTAACTTACTGATCAATCCTACATGACCTTACAGAGCCAAAGCAGAATTCTTGGTGTAGTTAATAAGTATGATTGATCCAAAGCTCATAGGATTTAATTGTAAGGTCTTGAGAGACACAGAAAGCCAGTGTTCTTAGAGCTACTCTCACACAGAACAAGAGCTGTGGCTGTGCTCTTTCGATTACAGAAATTCTATCTGTTTATCTTTAAGCACAAGATGGATGTACAATTTGATGACAAGACATTAGAAAGCATCATGAAGACATTACCACTGAGTGTGCTCCAGTGGGTACAACATATGCTACTGAGATACTAGAAATATGATGTAAGGATAAGATATTGCCCAGGGAAATCATTTACTGAAGGCAGATAAACAAAGCATGAAGTGTAAAACCCAATATAACAGTTATATGCATCTGCCTCTGTAGAATAGCAGAAAGTCTACTAATGTAAAACAATGCCTCAGTTTCACTGATCTGCATTTCAAGACATACCAAATGGGCTATGTTATTATCAAAAGTAAAATGATTCCAGCTTCTCGGGTGACCAAATTTTAGGCAAGATTGGAAGTGTAATGGGACCTCAAGACACCTAGCAAAAACTGTTCTCACCTCCTGATTAGAGCAGTCAGTTGATAGAGGACAGATACATTCAGCTAAGTCACTAGTCTCCAAAGAGAATTCAGCCTGGTCCTCCAAGGAGCGAAGGGCGTAGTGTGTGGCACCTGCCTCAAGCCTCATGACACCTCCATGGAGCTCAGAAGTGGTTCTGTGGTACCCACAAGGTACCCCGTCTTTCTCCAACCTCAGTGTGAGAGTAATGAATCGCCCTCTGAAGGAACAGAGGTCTCCCTGCAGACTGGAGGGATGAATGGGGCTAAAATAGTTAACACAGGTACTCAGAGTAACCTGCTAAGGCAGATACCTACATTTTTAAAACTCTGACACCTGTACTTGGCACCTTCAGTGCTTCAGTCCTTAAAAGGAACCATCTACTGATAATACGTGTACCACACTGTAAATGCTGAAAATTATTTTTTAAAAAAGATAAAAAGAAAAAGAATGAGGTGCCAATCTGTAAGGAACTTGGCAGGCACAGAACATATTGAAAGGGAGAAGGCTTCATAGAAGGAACACAACTGGAATGATATCTGTGCTTGCAACCTCTCTGTAAACAACTCTTTTACTAAGTGATGGGAGTCCCTACCAATCCCACAGACACATAGCAAGCTTTAATCAATTAATGCTTTTAAGTATTTTGACACTGGATAACTTATTAGAGAAATGCAAAGACCTATTATTACTTTCCACTCTGAGCTAGAAAATATTACGTAATAGCAACAGGGTACGCTAAAAGCTATAAATTACAATGCAGTAAGAAAAATGGACATTTTCCAACTACATGTTCATTCACCAATCTGAGAAACAGCAGGTAAACTATATTTATGGTTGATTGGTGTTTCCTGAATTTTTAAAATGTGTGCTGAATCACACAATTGACTTACCCTGTAAATACTCATATTTATTACAACCAGACCTAATGCTGCCTGAAGCAGAGGCAATATTTTCAATCACTTCAGATGCTCTTAGCAAGTTTTGTGGTTTTATCATAGTAAGAATTAACCAAGTTGGACATCAGGAAAGATATCAACCAATAATGATCCAAACCAATAATAAGATCACATGATAATGCATCACACATTTCTGGCTGATTGTTCAGCAGTTCTGGAATCAGCAGGCTTCACCTGTCCAAAATTTTGTTCACCAGAGTCTACCCAATTTGCAGATACAATCATTTTATCATTTTTCTTCAGCAAAGTATAAAAGTAAGTTTGTCAGAATCATTTTCTCACCACTAATATTAAAGCTCTTCATTATCTCTTCTGACAGAACAGAGCAGTCTTCGAACATCCTAGAGAAAATTCCAATTCATTCATGAAAGTCGGAAACTGAGCAAACACCATGAGAACTGGATACAGCTTTCAAGACCAGCGTATAAATTGCATTTTGGCCTCTGTTCGTGGAAGGACAGGAGTACAAACGT
The DNA here is from genome assembly GCF_900496995.4 of Aquila chrysaetos chrysaetos. Taxonomy (NCBI): domain Eukaryota; kingdom Metazoa; phylum Chordata; class Aves; order Accipitriformes; family Accipitridae; genus Aquila; species Aquila chrysaetos. The sequence goes on from NC_044007.1 coordinate 21,496,743, forward strand.
TTGTCCCTTGTCTCTACTCAGCTTCACGATTAGGCCCACAGCTGCTTGTTAAGCTCTGAAAGTGAAGAGTCCTAATCTACAATAAAGCCTGTCTACAAATGCTGTCAGAGGAAGCAGTCAGGTACTAGCCCTCTAGGTCATTTGTGTTTGATAGGTAAGCCCTGCAACATCAACCTATGGAAATTTACTGCCTGTCACAAAGTACTTGCTAATCAACTAAGTTACAATTAAGCCAGGGACAGAAGCTATAACTGCTCCTAATTCAAACCTTTGGGCCTTTTCATGAAGCTTTGCTTTAAGAAAAAAGTGATCAAAATTTTAACTCTAGAAAGGCAAGTATAAAATCTTAATACAGCACATGATAAATGTGAAGTGTCTGCTAATTATAAATACATGGCCATATAAGACTAGAAGCAAACCACAGGCATTTCAGAAGTGATTTTGAACCTAGCCTTTATTTCTTCAGATGCAGTTAATCAACAGTGCAATTAATTGAGAGTACAAGTAATGGCACTTTGATCAGATTCTGCCATCAGTCACACCCACTGAAGCCCACAGTAACTCACTTCAAAAGTTCACTAGATACAAACTGAAGCAAAAAAATTGTCTAGTTTACAATTATGGTCCCTTTTACTAATATTCAGTACATATGAGTAATTTTAGTAATTCCTATTCACTTTACCTGATATTTAACAATTATTCTGTCCCCTGCGGGACAGAATTTTATTTTATCACCAGGTACCCAAATATGTGGTATGCGTTAAGGCCAATCAGTTCTTAACTTTTTTTTTTTTTAAAGTAAACATTTAAAGGATATGCCTCAATTTTGAAATTAACAACTAGACACATGAACAGTGAAAGAGACCTGATTGCTTGTCTGCAAATTCTAGCATTCAGCACAAGGTGAAATTGTTGCCCACTGCAAGTCTCATAATAGAGCAGAAAAATATCTCTTTAATAAAACATCACTATGCCAAAACCTAACATTTTCTAGACTTTACCAATAAAAATACCACTTAGTAGAGCTAATTCTCCTTGCCCAAAAACAGTTGTGCATGCCAATTTACTTGACTGTGATTTCCATTTTCCAGGTACAGTGTTTATTGCACTTTATTTTTGTATGAAAACTTAGAGATTACACATATGTCAAAATTTATACAGGTCAAAATTTAGATGTGAAGCTAAAACCAGGAGAAAATGTTCATGTTTCAAGTTTAAAACATGAGGAGACTGTAAAGCACTATTTTCTTTACATCTTGTTTAGATATTAAAATAAAAATCTAGATTTCTGTAATATATGTTTTATTTTCAACTGTAAATACTACAGAATATATATGTCTTTAATACAAGGAATTAACTAATCCATTTCCTTCAGATCACCTGGTTTTCACCTGGCTTTAAAAGAGAATGTACTGATGTTGATGGTTGATGAAAATCCCAAACACTCATGAGATTCTAGTCACCAAAAGTATTCTTCCACAACAGCTATCAGCAATACTTTTTTTATCTAGTAAGTAATCTATATACAACTTTAAGCCCAAACTTTGCTTCTGTTCCTCCACTTCAAAGATGAAGGTAACTGTCTTCCACGGATAGTTGATATGCATTGCATCTTTCATCCTAATAGAACTTCCTAAATTTAACTGTAACAAAATATACCAGAATGTGTTACTGAGAATAAAACATAGTTTCTGTAGAGTAGCAAATCTTCCTAACTGTATACTATAGAGTGAAAAATTCTGTATCAGTGACACCTGAAAGAGAAAGTAGAAACTATTTATTGAGGACTCCGACCAGACCACTGGAGTTACTACTTGCCTACCCTAATGAAAGGCATACTGGCTCAGTTTACAACTGTATTTGATGACGATCCCAGTTCTTTCATAAAAGACGTGCAATTTCCATTAGCACAGAATATGCAGTAATCTGCAGACTGACAGGCTTCCCATACTTAAATTCACATCTTTGGTTAAGGTCCAAATATTTTTAAGAAAGAGGCAAGCTAAAGATGAGAAGCAGCAGAGATGATCTCACGTGAAAGCTTCTATAGTCAAGCTTGACTGTTGCCAAAAGAAAAGCAAGTGTGCTCATAATCTGGTTAGTAGGTGTGAGTTTACTGTTGAGAATCCGCTTAGGTCTTCAGCTATCAGTGAATATGGAACCTAAATCAAACCTACAACTACTCCAGTAAACATAAGGTAAGCAGGAAGTGATCCAGGAAGGCTGGATCTATGGTCACTAACACTGTTGAACTGAAATCTCGCTTCCTGATTCTGTTTTGATCACTCCATCTAGCTCTCCTTAAGACAATACTTGCTATAGAGGGGCTTAGTCCTAAACAGTATGGTCACAAGCCAGTCGATGCTACAGGACTTCAGGACCAAAGGTAAGTCCCTGGCCTTTAAACCAATCACACACAACTGATGAGATGTATGAATGCTAGAGAGTGGTTTTTAAAGGCATCTGTCAATGCATCTAGGCAAAAAGTCTACTTCAAGCACAGGAGGCCCAGATCCAGAAGGGAAATTAGGACCAAATATGGCACTTGCACAGCATTCAGGCTCTTACATTGAAAATTGTGACCCTCAACGCTTCAACCTAGCTTTTTGGGCTCTTGAAAGCTACAGTAACAGAAAAGTTTATTCCCTAAATTTTTGCTTTTGCACATTTTGAGGACTGCCTCCACCTTGGCATGGCTAAACAGCTCAATTGTTTATTTTATGCCTAAAAAGAATTACGAGTCTCCAGCCAAATATTCCTCCAGCTAAAGAGCCTGACCTGAGTATATCTAGCATCAATCAATTATAACAAATCTGGGAAAAATATGGTGGATATAGCCAAAAACACAAGACGAACAAAGACCATTTCCACTTTGCCCAATTATGAAATGGTATAGTGGGAAGAGGACTAAGCCCAGAGTAAGAAAGAAACAAGATGTGTGATCTCCTAAGTTCATAACCAACACCTCTTATCTCCCAGACTGTCCTAGAAAGTAGGACACAGGATTTAGTACAGAGGCATCTCTATCATCTAGTAGTTGCACACCTTCCTGGAAGAAAAGGTCCGTGGGATTGTACCTTTTAGGAGGAGGAACGGTATTCCACATTTTAATAGCTGTTGTGTAACAAGGAGACACCTAAGAAAATATATTGCCCTGCTTGCCTATTCACCAATTACCTAATTAACCACCTGTGTGCCTATCTAAGCAAACTCAGTCTGTAAATTCCCATGTGATAATTGGCACATTCGGTACTACACACTAGGCAGCTATATCTATCATTGTGTTGGTGGCTGTGAAGTTGCAGAAATTGCAGAATTCTCCCCTACAAGGAAAGAAGAGAGATCTACAAAGGAAAAATCAGAGTAATCATTTCGACCTAAGCCATGTAAGCCTCTGTAAAAATTTCACCTATTTTCTTCAACTTACGTTTTAAAAAACAGGTCTCTATAGCTTCATGACAGCCTAATGCTGTCACACAACGGTAACTATTAATATCAAATATTGCATATATTTACGTCTTAGCTAATAGGCCACAGCACGTTAGAGATTGTTTGAGCTTAGACTAGGCTATCTGTAACAAAAAAAACCCATACTCTTCTTCTCTCATAGGCACAAAGATGTCAGATTCAGACTTCCTGGGGGAGGGGGGAGGATGGAAGGAAGATTCTTGGGTTCATTTTAAATATTTGCTTAAGTTTCTTTCCAAATCTAACATACTTAGTGAATCAAGAGGGCATCTTGTAATAGTGGTAATAAAAGAATTCCTACCACCTCTAAATTATAGTACCAAAAGTGTTCTAAATTTTGATCATGTGCCATTTTTCCTGACTTCTTCCTCATCTTTAAGGACATACACCACAGTAGGATATGCTGATTGAAACAGATCTCTTCAAGGCTTTGAAAAGGCCATAGCTGAAGGCTTGTAAAACAGTTTTTAGATAGTGGTCACCCTGTGAAGAGGTATGTTCTTATTTAGTGCCTATCCCACTGAAAGTTTTGATTTGGAACTACAGATGAATGATCTCAGTTTAGTCTCACTTTCAAATAACTATTCACCAAAAGAGCTGTGCATCTTGGGTGATTTGGGTTTTGAGTCCACTCTTGTCTCATCCCCCAATTGCTCTTTGTGGCTACTGCCATCATATTATGTCCACCTTGTGTTCCTGAAAGGGTAAGCCTAAACATAACGGTGACTTTAGATATCCCCTTCTGATGAACTTTAAAGCCTTCAGGTTCACGCACTTGAGTATAACTGAATGTTGAATTCTGATGGATATTATCATTTAGGTAACACTCAGTATTTACAAATTTTGTAACTGCATAGGAAGCTGCCAAAGGGAATGTACTAAAGTACTGAGACTTCTCTTTCCTAAAAACTATTTAATTTCACTTTTTAAAAACATCAACTTTTTTCTAGAGTTTACAAGGCAGGAATACATTGACTTTCCTTTGAACTTCTTTCCCATTTGAAAATCCTGGGGACTTTGTTTTTTATTTTATTTTATCACGTTTGGTTTTATTGTCTTATATGGTGCCTCAAGGTTTGTGATGGTAATGAAAGGTGCTACATAAATAAAACAAATTCCTTTTTGCACTCATATTCAAAATGAGAAGATCAGGAATACTGCTGCTTTGAAATTGGATATTCAGCCCTCAGTGTAACTTTTCCTTCAGAACGTGTATATATACATGTATGAATTACACTAACATATGTCATGTTAATGCAGTTTAAACATGTATACCTCCCACAGGTCTAGAAGAGCTTTTATAACCCTTTTGACATCTATGGAGCAACAACATGCCTTACTCTACTAATATAAACAAATGAACAGTGCACTACAATGTCAATAAAGCAAAAATATTTTAGAGTATTAGAAGAATTGCCATTTTATAAAATATTCTTAAATACTCATTTAAGAGATTATACCAGAGTTTTGGGTTGTAATACTTTTTCTCATTTATGTCCAAATATTACAGGTATAAACTCAAAAAGGTATATGTCACAAAGTAAAACTATTTTAAAAATTAAAATTTTAGCTTCTGTAAAATTTTGTTAATTTTCAGAAAAATAATCAATGGATCTTTTTATAAAAATTGTAAAAATTGTTGGTTAATGTTTGTTTTAAAACCAGTTCTAGCTTAAATAGGTATTTTTGAAACAGGAATGTTTGTCTTGTTCTGATGAAATTTGAAATTAAGTACTTAGGAAAATGTAAGTATGACAAATTGAGGTGAGAAAAAGACATATAAATCAACCATCGAACATATGAATCTTTTCTTATGAAAAGAAATGTTTACTGTGTGGTATAAAGGGTAAAATAAAGTTAGCTGCAGCTTGAGGGTGGGGGGTTAGGTGCATTAGACTATCTATCATTGGTTGAAGCAAGTGAATTTCTATGTAAGAATTTGCTCTGTCTTCTGATATGATTTGGCGTTTAACTTCTGGTAAGTACTGTAAAGGAGAGTAAGGTTAGCAAACTATGACTTTTAGAAATTACAGGTACAGTTACACGCAACCAGCACTGACTTGTCCTCCTTTTAATTCCTTCTAAAATCTAAAATATGTGCTCAACTATCATGCAAAAGAAGGTTTCATGTTACCTAATTTTAAGCACCTATAAATCAGATGTCTAATCTAATCCACTTTATTTTAGATCATCCCATCTTTTCTTGGACATCTACATTATCATGGCAGAATTCAGTTCCCAGGAAGCACCCACCACCATGATTGCTAAGGAAAGCTTAGACAACTAGCTAGTTGCTTACCTTTTGGATGGTTAACACTAGGTAAGATGACCCACTTCCCCAAAATGCTTAAGTACTTTGGTTGTACAAGACAGCTCTTCAGTAGCAGGTATTGGATTGACACTCATTCAGTAGGAGAGGTTAGATATGCCTAATCCATTACAAGAGATTTGAAGAAAGTGACCACAGCACATCCAGGTATACACCACACTCCATGGGAGCATCTCTTCCCTCCCTTGGGTATAAATATTGCAGTAACTACAATAATAAATAAATTACTCTGAGTTATATTTTTAGCTGCAACTGAATAATTAAATTTGAGAAGCAATAGCAACAGTTTGTAGACCAGGTGAAAATGAACTGCGACTTCCCCAAACAATTGTCCTGTCTTTCCATTAGATTATGCTGCATTTCCTTAAGCTACATGTAGACTACTTCACGTCCCCAGAGAGCTTCTTTTCTCCCCTTTTCTCATGTCATTTCCCCATTCTTCATACATATACAGAATTTTTCTGACTGCTTTTCTGCATTCATAAAAATTTCTAAAGCAAAGGAAGTCTAAGGTGAAATGGCTGAGTATTACACAAAAGAGGTAACTATTACTGTAAAATGTTTCCAGTCCCTCCTCAGCCATCTGGATTCTCACAGACTCACTAAATGCCTACTACATGTCAAATCTGCACATTTCTCAATGCTTAAGATTAACTGCATTTGGTTTTGTGAAATACAATTTTTAGAATACTATAATATTCTCAGACACATGGGCTTAATATTTTAACTACTAAATAATATTAGTTATTATAATATCATTTAATATCAAATTATACCTAATATAAAACCATACAACATTTCTTCTGAGACACTTTCCCCTGCCTACACCTTGGCCTTCTGCTCATAATTTAAGTACAAAAATCCCATAATTATTTGTTATATATCTTACTCCTTCTTGCTATAAATCATTTATTAAATTGTCCTATTTATTGGCCTAGCTAATTACTGCTTGTCTGAACTCCATTAGCACCCTTTCCTCCCTCCTCCCTAAAGTAGGCAAGTCATGTTTCCAGACAATTTGCACCATAATTTTAAAATACTGCATAAAGTATATTTAAGAAAAGGATGAAAAGTTATTATATGAGTAATGACTTCATAATTTTTTCTCAGCATTTTTTTTCTGAAGGAGTTATTTTAATTGCGTAAGAACACACGTGACCCTCATAATGAAACACAGGAGAGACACACACATCATCACAAACCTGAAACTTCTGATCTAATATTGACAGTGGAAGGAAAAGCAGTAGAAACACAAAAAATTGAAATTAACAGTTGAGTTGACATTTATGTGAAAGAATTGAATTAGTATTTCGCTTCTTGATTTGACAGTATTTTTGGATTTACAAGACTAAGTGCAAATCACTGAAGCTAAGTAAAGTTGAGGGAAAAATATAAGCAAAATAAATACAAGCAAAATAAAGCAAGTTTGCCAATGGCACCAAGCTGTGTGCTGCAGTCGACACGCTGGAGGGAAGGGATGCCATCCAGAGGGACCTTGACAGGCTTGAGAGGTGTGAACTTCATGACGTTCAACAAGGCCAAGTGCAAGGTCCCGCACATGGGTCGGGACAATGCCAAGCACAAATACAGACTGAGCAGAGAACGGACTGAGAGCACCATGAGGAGAAGGACTTCAGGGTGCTGGTTGATGAGAAGTTCAACATTACCTGGCAATGTGCATTTGCAGCCCAGAAAGTCAACCATATCCTGGGCTGCATCAAAAGAAGCATGACCAGCAGGTCAAAGGAGGTGATTGTGCCCCTCTACTCCACTCTCATGAGACCCCACCTGGAGTACTGCATTCAGCTCTGGGTCCCTCAACATAAGAAGGACATGGACCTGACGAAGCAAGTCCAGAGGAGGGCCACAAAGATGATCAGAGGGCTGAAGAACCTCTCCTATGAAGACAGGCTGAGAGAGTTGGGGTTGTTCAGCCTCGAGAAGAGAAGGCTCTGGGGACACCTGATAGCAGCCTTCCAGTACCTAAAGGCGGCCTACAAGAAAGCTGGAGAGAGACTTTTTACAAGGGCATGCAGTAGTAGAACAAGGGGTAATGGCTTTAAACTGAAAGGGGGCAGACTGAGATTAGATGTAAGGAAGAACTTCATGGTGAGGGTGGTGAGGCACTGTAACAGGTTGCCCAGAGAGACGGTGGATGCCCCCTCCCTGGAAGTGTCCAAGGCCAGGTTGGATGGGGCTTTAAGCAACCTGGTCTAGTGGAAGGTGTCCCTGCCCATGGCAGGGGGGTTTTAACTAGATGATCTTCAAGGTGCCTTCCAACCCAAACCATCCTGTGTTTCTATGTTTTTTTAAATGGGAAAGTTGCTCTGCATAGAAATTCAGGCAACTACGCTACAGTCATAGTGCTAAAATGTCATCTTGAAATGACTTTTCAGTAGCACATCAATGAAATTTTAACACATTTCAGTGAAAATTAAGAATATAAAATAGACTATCTTCAACTTTCTGGATTCAAAGCAGGAAAATGTTTTACTATTTTGTTTAGTTTTGCAAATCATCATGTTTTCCCTGTCCATCAAGGCAAATCATATGAACTTCACTAATGAAGTGACTGGGAACACTTCAACCCAAATTATATTCACAGTATTAAAGGATCAGAATATAGCTCAAATTATTCATCAAGACTCCCATCTCAAGACTATGACTGAATCCCCTATAGTGTTAAGCTTCACTGATGTTATCCAGTTACTAAAAAGTAACCAAATGTAGCATGAATACATTATATAACCAAATTTTCTATAGAGTCAAACACAGAAAAGCAACGGTATTTTATTTATTAGTTTTTACAATCAAAGGCAACTAGTATCACAGACAAAGACTTAACAGTTCAGTTCTATCTAGTTCTACCTTTCTAAAGCAAATATTTAAAGAATATAATTTCTTACACTAATCTGAGTCCAAGTCTGTATTCTTTACTCATGAGGAAAAAATCAGAGTATCTGTAAGACAAGTATCCACAGAAAGTTTACTTACAGAACTGTATACATAAGTAAAGAGGCTCTATGGCATATAAGGAAAAAAATATTGCAGCTGTATCTCATACAAAACTCTCATTCAAGACAGACAGTATTCTGCCTTTTGCATTATTAGTATAAGCAATGAGCAACCAATATATCTGCTACACTAATTACACATCACTACCTACCACTTTAAACAGAGCAGAGCATATTTTTTGAGTATCACAGAGTGATTCCATCCTAAAACAGCTGTCTAGCAGTGTAGTGTTATTATCTCCTTATGCCAACGCTAGCAGGCTGCATTGCCAAAAGAGGCTGCCCTACCCTTCTGCTTGCTCTTATAGTCACACTGCCTTCCTTGTTGGATTAGCAGAAGTATTTGTGTGGCCATCAGGTGAACTAGATAAAGAAATTGATTTGAATTAAAATTGAACCATGGGGGATGGGGAAAGAAGCTGGTTTGCACTTGGAACAGTTCCTTCCTCCAGTTCACTCTATGGACACACAAACATTTGTGCCATATGTGAACAGCCTAAGAACTGATAGCCAAAAGAAAGACGTCATCACTGTCTTTCTCAGTAGCATGCCAGTTTAAAGCAACCCTTGAAGTAGGGTGCAAAACTGAAAGAATGAATGACCCTCTAAAATTATTTATTTCCCTTCCCACAGAGGAACCTATATAATTAGTTTATCTCGGATGCCAAACAGTTAGATAGCTAAAGACTCTTACACTAAGAGTGACCATAAATCATCTATTTAACTGCATATGAAGTGACTCTTCTGTGAACAAGCACATGTTCAGATGTATTTCCATACAGTCCTCTAGCCTTTTTTAAATGTGACTCATAAGAGTATCCTCATTTTTCCATATGCCTTTTGATGAAAGCAAACATGCTTACACATTTATAAAATAATGACAAACATCCAAATTACAACAACAAATTACTCTCTCACTTTCTTCTGCCTCTTAACGATGCTACAAAGAATTTTGTAGAGGAAAATTATAAGTTACAATTGTAAAAATCTGTTAAAACTGGAGGAAAAGATAGATGAAGTCGCTTGGATAGCTTGTATTAAATGTTTCCTAAAAATGCATCTATGTACAAACAAGAAGCTATGCACTAGCACAGCTTAAAAAGGTAAGCGATTTGCTCTAAGCAAGACAGATCTTAACGTTAAATTCTCAAAAAGCTCAATTTGAGGATGATTTCTGGGAATTTGGTTCTATGTTCTTTACAGACAATGTTAACTGCTCTTGACTTCATCAAAAACTGTTCTATCATATTTTTAATCACGTCAAGCTCTATTTAGAAAGGCATTGTGTTTAAATCCATAAGCATTTAGAAAGCCCTTGTTGATCTAACTGCTAACTCAAGAGCAAATCTAGAACTTGACATGTCTAGAAACTTTTAATTCAGTAATTGCAACTCAGAACAATTCAGTGTGTTTGGATATTGTAATTCTAGTATTCATTTATGGAAAAAAATATATAAAATACCTGTATTTTCAAAAGCTAACAACCTTTTAAGAATATTTACCTCACAACATACCGGTTGCACTTGTGGTCTTATAAAGTAAATGAAAGCCGGCTAGATCACCAGGCTTAAAAGGCTTCTCATCAAACCCAACTGGAGTCCATCTCTTAAAGGTATCCCTCGGGTCAATATGGCTTAATATCTTCATTAACAGTCTGAACAAAAGGACAGAGTGCCCCTCAACAAGTTTGAAATGGTATCAAATTGGTAGGAGCTGCTAAGACCAGTGGAGGGCAAGGCTGCTACTCAGAGGAGGCCTCAAGAAGTGGGTTGTCAGAAATACGAAGTTCAATAAAGTCAAATCCTAAATTCTGCATTTGGGACAGATTAATCTCATGTACCAGTACAGACTGGGGACCAATGTACTGGAAAACAGCTTTGCTACAAAAGACCTGGCAGTCCTGATGAACAAAGAGAGCATGAATCAGCAGTGTGCCCCTGCAGCAGCGAATGCCAACCACATCCTTGGACGTAAGCAAGAGTCTAGACAGCAGGCTGAGGTGATTATTTCCCTCTATTCAGTAACAGTGAGACCACATCTTAAGTACTACATCCACTCTGAGGCTCTCCAGTAGGAGACAGACATAGACTGTTTTGGAGTGAGTCTGGCAGAGGACCACACGACTGCCAAGGGGCTACAGCAAGGGAAGGTCAAGAGAGCTGGGATGTCCAGTTTTAGGAAGAATTCTTCGTGCTGACTTTAAATACCTAATAGGAGGGTACAAAGGAGACACAGCCATAATCGCCTTGGAGGTGTGCAGAGACAGGGTAAGAGGCAATGGACACAAGACACAGCAAAGGAAATTTTGATTAAATATTAGGGAAAAAGAGTCGACAGTGATGGTAGTCAAACTGTAGAACTAGTTGCTAAGAGAGGTTGTGGAATCTCCATCCTTCTAGATGTTTAAAAACATGACTGGGAATCTGATCTAAATGGGTTCTGGTTTGAGTGGGAGGTTGAACTAAATGATCTCTGAAGGTCCCTTTCAACATAAAACATCCTATGATTCTATGGTTTTATTCTCAGCTGCAAAATGATTATGGAAAATAATCACCAACTTAGTTCCGACTTAAACATTCATGAAGAGTATACTTCAGACTTAATACAAGTATTCAGGTATATTTGTTAACATCATGGTCCTGTTATATAAAGTCTCAAATGTTCATTGAAGTAACTGGGCCTATGCCAGTATAACAAATAATTAGAACTCACACTTCAAAAAAGTATTAGACCTTCAGTTTTGTATGTAGAATTTTTCACAGCACACAGTCTGCCATCAATTTAAAATTAAACAAGTCCTCATTGTGTAATTTTTTCCACTGTATGAATCTACTTTAAAAGGACAAATTTAAACTCTAGAACTAAATTTTCTTTCATTTCTTAAAATCTGCAAAGATGATGAGGAAATATCTGGGAGAAACAGATACATCTTCCCTCCTTAAAAACTTAGCACTAACTCATTCCAGTATAGCTATTTGAGTGTTTAGACATTCACACATGCACTGCACTTTTTTTTTTTTTCCTTTCAATGTGAAATCAGCAAAGGAATTTATTTTATCTCCTTTTCATCGATTCTAAAGGCATGCAGAAAACTTTGCTAACATGCAAATTTAACGGCAAAGATACTTGGTTTCATCTTTACATTCAGACTTCAGGTTTTAATGGCATTAGGAAATTAACAAGAAAAGCAAGAGGAAAATACTATTAGCATCCACAGAGCTGTTCATCTGCTTCGCTTTCTTTCACCACAATGGCAAGCAATGGAAGGAGCAAGATTAAAGCCCAGAGTATGGATATCATTTTAGAGCTATTCAAATACAGAGAAGCTAAATGATCATACCTCAGCTGTACACGCCTATTGCAACTCGTGTTTCACTTCCCAAATATACTGGGTTTAAAACAGAGCAGACTGCAGTTTTGATAACATCTGCTACAACAAATAACAAAAAAAAGTGTGAAGTCTGATGAATGTTTAAACAGAACATTTTTTATGGATCAGCTAAATCTTTTCTGCTTTTTAATTAAAAGTAAAGAAAATGGAACTTAATTATCCTGTAAAGATTAGCTTGTGGGCATCTTCCTGTAAATTACTTCTAATTGAAAGCAAATTGTCAAGTGACATTCAAAGTACTGTCCTTTAAAACACAGCTGTTCTATTGCTGATTTCAGTATATTACAGTGCTTTCTTGTTACAGTAAGGCATATTTGAATATTTTAACAATTTGACTGGTTTTGTATGGATTTCCATTTAGTGTATCTTAATCACATTCCTTCCTCCAAAAATCGGAAGAAATATTAGCTACCTTGTTGTACCAAATATCCTAAAGTAATTTCTCTTTGCCTTTCATTCTGAAGCTTATTGGTTAACCACTGATTAGCATGGGTAACCAACCAGTTTCAGCTGGTAGCCTGTTACCTAGCCTGCTAGCTAGATCATTCTTACTGCCGGGAGCCAATTTACTAGTAAAAACATCTTAAATATTTGAAATAATTTCAAGTAGTTTTATTCTATCAACTACAAACTGACAGTTTACATTCTATTTCTTTTTAGTTATTTACAAAGGTATAAATCCTTGTGACAATATTTGATACACTTTCATCGTAGATCATTAATACTCAAAGAGCAAGATAAAAGTATGGAATATTAATATATGTTTATCAAATATATTCAGTTGTTTTGATAAACCACTTAAATGTGACTTACCATGCCACTTGGCACTGCAACCTCAACCCAAAAACCTGTTATTGTCTTTTATTAGATCTTCCTCGAGATGGCAAAATTTCATTTGGATGGATTAGATTTCAGCCTTCTCCTTGCACATGTGCTCATCTACTCCAGGAAAATGCAACTTGATCTTACAACCATAAACAAAGCCAAAAATAAACAGAGGTGAATTTCGTATTTCTACAAAAAATACTGGAACATTTGGCATTCCTAGTGTGATCCTCCCACTTTTACAAGCTTTATTGTCTCCAATACTCTGAATTTAGATACTTCTCTGTGGCAGTGAAAATAGATTCTTAAAACTTTGATATGAAAAGTGTAATGCTTTTACAGCATTAGGCTTGAAAAGCATGTCTACAACTAGAACACAACAGAAGTGGCTTAAGAAGGGTGTTTGGACACATTTGTTTTCGACGGCAAGTACTACTTACGTATTAGAGCTGTGATTACATGACCAATTGCACAGTTTGCCAGCACAAGGCTGATGGTGGGCTTGAATCCCCAGATGGGGGAGAGGGTGAGCCAGAAGGGACTGCTCAGGGTATCACTTGGTTCTTCCCAGAACCAGCCGCACATGCAGCTTAGCCATCTTTTAAGGAAATGGTGGTATCACTGGGGACCTACTGCTTGTGAACCACTCACAATGTTTCCCCTCCTCTTTTCATCTCCAGAAAGTATGATACATGCCTTATGGCTCTCAGCCAAATCCAGACTCATGTGTGTCCTTCAAAGGATTAATGTTTGCCACAGTAGAAAGGTATTTAAAAACATGTTCTGTCATCACTGGATTTGGGAAAAAGTACTCATTTTTCTCACTTTAGTGTAAAGTTGTAAATACTCATTAAAATAATGATAAGAAAAATTTAAAAGCACAATTTTAGTGAGATCTTAATTCTACTTGAATTGAGTATCTTTGGTTTCCTATCAAGCTTATCATGTATCTAAACAACCTAGTACAAATTTAAAAAAAAAGTAAAAAACACGCAGGATAATTTTTATTGTATCTTCGTTTTCACTCCCCAAATTTAATGTTATTTTTTTCCCCCCACCACAAGCAGGAATGATATCGGAAAGAAAATCATCTTGCATTACGTCCTAAAGGCAATGAGATACATGGTTACTCATATTTATTGTGGAAGTAAAATTAGACAAATTATACTATATTCTACATAAAATACACTTAAGTCCCTAAGACATAAAGAACATCCAGTATATTCTTAAAAGCAGTGGTTTTCAATCTCAGCTGCAGATTGTATTAGAAGAACATCCTACATGATCAGCAGCCAGTGTCAGCCATGAGAACTCAGCTAATGTCATCACAATCATTATGCATTGTAAGCACTGTAGTAGTCACCTAGTACTAAGCAGATGAAGAACCACTGATTACTTGTTCTTTGAGGTTAAATTTCAAAATCTAAGATACAGCAAAATAGACTAGTAGTGGTTGTTGTCACACTCTCTAAAGATTGGAAATCAAAACCAATAAAAATTTATGCAAGTAATACGTTTAATATCTTAGTGAAATTAGAACACTAGGAGAGTTCATTTTTGCCATGGCGTAACTGTTGAGGCTCTTTACTGCCTCTGATACCTCGAGAAACACATGTGCTACCAGGCTATGCGTCAGCAGTCTCATCCAATACAGTCTATGGGCTATGCCAATGGACTTCTCTGTAGGTTACAGTATCTACTAGAAGATATGCAAAACACATTACTGAAGCTGAGCCTAAAAATCATTTAAGATCATTATTCTCCTATAAAAACTCCTGAGAAGATCACCTCAACTTAATACACTGTTCTGACATTCGCACTCCAACATTTCATTTTTTTCCCCCTTTTCAATGTGATATCCAAAACGGTACATCCAGTGCAGTGCACTGAAAGTGCAGATAGGGGGAAGCAGAAGCCAAACTTTGTGACTACAACAAACTTTTTTTATGTTTTAATATATAAATGTCTGGTTGGTTTCTTCAGTAATGTTCTGCATAATCCTTTGGAAAGACAGCTAGGCATTACTTTTGTTCTGACATCCATCATGAAAAGAAGACAGGCGACTGATAAGGCACATTAAAGGGACAAAGGTCCTCAAAAGTTTCACCGAGAGGCCCTCTAGGACCTAAGAGGAAATATCCTTTCTTAAGAGACGTTAAAACAAACAAACAAACACACACCACAAAAAACAAGCAAACAAAATCCACACACACCTCAATAAAGACCAGTGTGCCTGTCACTAAACCACAGATAATTTTGGCCAATAAGGAGATTTAGAAATTTAAAAAAATAATCTGACAAATCATTCAAACCTGGGGGAGGAGGGGTGGTATTAACAGAAGATTCCCAAAATATGTACCACCAATGGTCAAAAGTAGCACAGCAAGCTTGTATATAAATGGTGCCAGTGTAGCTGAATGTGTCCTGGAAATCCTTGAGGAGCTTTCTTACAAAAAATACAATTAACATAGGATTCAAATTTCATTTCTTTGTGATAAACCAGACACATTTTACCATGACTATTTAAACTTTTGCTAAGGGGCACCCCATCACTTTTCCTCCACAGAAAAATGAAAATAAAAAAATTAAAATATTTTAAACAAAATTCAAACTTTAGACTGTAGACTCATATGACAATTTGTCTATAAGCAAATCATACCCAGTAAGGAAAATTAATTTACTCTTTTTTTGCTATTACATACAGGGCCAACAGTAAATCACACAGCATAGCCAAATAAACATACTGTTTTCAGGAGCCCTTATTCAATGCAGGAGTAAGGAACAGGTAAATCCCACCTAGTATTGACCCTTTCTTCTCACTGAAGCTTACAAATTTATGGTTATTTCTTCCCTTTTTATGGGGGATTCTTTAGTATGGATATAAATCCATCTATAAAAATATGAATAATTCTATGACTATTATTACAGCCATTATCATTCTTACACATTACTTGAATTACAATGCTATTTTAGGAACATTAACAGATTTACAAAATCATAAAAATATTTTTTTACTTTCAGTAAATGGAAACTGGGATTCTTTATGCTATTACACTGTTTCCTGAATAGCACAGAGCTATGCCACTTACTGTGGAAAAGAGGACTATCATTAGACATGAATGGGTGACCACCAGTTTGAACATCATAGATCCAATAAGCCAAGCTCCAAGCTCTTGTTTTACGAGGTACAACAGACTTTGCCATACAGTTCTCCCATCCGCTGCTCCCATTTTAGTGAAAGAAATGACTGAGGCCTTTGATCTCTGCAGGAAGCAGCAGATTTAAAAAAGGCAGATTTTAAACATTTTCCACAGTTCTTCCTATTCAGACATCAAAAACAGAAAATCACAAACAGAAACAACATAGAGCTTTCAATAAAATCTACAAGTGTAGTATTCATAAACAAAAGGTAGGGACTAAATCCAAGAACTTTCCTATTCGCATTTGGTCTCCCAGACAGTATTTTTGGTATATTAATCCTGCCTAAGTCAGTAGCATAGCACTAAGGAATATGCAAGCCTTAAATGCCTCTTTTCATTAAACCCAGATCATTGAAATCCCTGTATCACATACAAAAATGCACTGATAAACAATTTCATGTACAATTCTGCTTTTGAAAGAAAATGAAGCCTACAAATTAGGGCATGTCTATGGCAACTTTTTATCCCCCATATGATTAGGATACCAGTGCTAACAAACACAATTATTCAAGATTCTATAGTAGTGTAACAAGAAAGAGAGGAAAAAAATCCCCCCCACAATCAATCTCAAAATTCAATAAGAAATACAAGATCCTAAAACTTTTCTTAGTTTCTTCAGAGTAGACTGTCTGGAATCCTCCTAATATTAATGGGCATCCGTGTAGGCACACACACATACATGCACACTGTTTCTGACACGTCTAATTTCTGGATTTGAAAAATGGGGAATAAAATTGCTGATAAACAAAGATGAACACTTACTCACTCCATATCCTAAGGGAGCTAATGAGAAGACTCTTCCCTTTGTGGCTTCATGCAAATTAGAATTTGAATATTTGAGCAAAATTTTAATGTTAATTAGAATTATTAAATACATTGCAGTTTTACATATGCAAAATTCTGTAAACTCTTTTTTAAGCTGAAATATCTGGCTCTTGTTCAAATTTTTTTCAAACAACAGAAAATGGAAGTACATTTAAAACATATGGCTAACATTTTTCATCTACTTTTATTCATGACGTGAATACACATAAAAGATTTCTTATATACATTATGATACTTAAGATTTCAGTTCTATTTCAAAACTGAAAGGAAGTCATGTCACATGCTGGCACCTGTGGTATCTAATTACTGGCTGCATCCTGATATTTACATCATTATCAGGTGCCCAACACAATATAACAACATAGTACAAACTATTCATTTCTTTGGAAAGTTATCTTCTTTGCTACAGAAGAAAACAAAAGCCCTCAAGTAAGATTTTCAGAGAATAAAAACATACTGATATCAAGTAAAATGTATCTACATCAAATTTTTATTTCTACATATTTATTTTTTTAACATGATCCACAATATCAGGATTGTCTCTGTAAAAAAGTTATCATAATGAATTTTAAGATAGCATTAAACAGAAATTTCAACTGGATGGGTAGAGATAATCTGAAATTCAGATTATCCTTCATAAAGTCTTCCATTCTGTGGAACTCTGTAATATGCCCTTACAGGAAATTTGCACCCAACAAGTTCTTACAGGCATTTTCACATCTACTCCTACACTGTAGAGATTTTTCTGTACCGATCTTCCAAGGACAAAAGGCGTAACAGGTTGCAGTATGGCAAACTATACGCTAATTCTCAGACTTGAGGCTGAAACAGAATCAGGACTAGAATATCCTCCGTATGGACTGTGCAGGATCCTACTCTTAACTTTCACAAATTGCCAAAGAGAAAATATTTGTTTTCCGTGTTCCTACATTGATCATCTCTTAGTTACAAAGTAAAAATAACAATTTAGCAACCTAAACTAAAATAACTGTGACCAGCATTCTTCAATGTCAGTTTCCAAAAACATACATGTAACGCATGGGGAAATTACTGAGCATTTGAGCACATTAAAAGAAAAAAAAAAATAAGAAAAAAATGAAGAATTTGGGTCACACCTGTTTCCTCAGCTACTATTAAGGGCAAAAAGTTTGTGTTATCAAAATACCTTTATTATAGGTCAATGTCTACTTCATTAAAGAAAAAGTTGTTTATGCTACGAAGTTTAAACATGTTGTGCATGTTAAATTCTCTTAACATGAGGGACTTTTTTGTTACATAAACTACTAGTTAGACAGATATTGCCCATACTTTTAGCCACACAGCCAGGCTGCCTTAAGAATATTCTTTTCAAAAATCCAAGTTTTCACATGATTCACCTCTCAGACTGGAGTATGACTGCTGGGCTATGTGAAGAAACAGACGCATACACCAGTCAAAGAACCTCAAGGGAATCCCTCACCTCTTGGAAGAAGGGTTTACATTCACAGATGAAATTTGTATGTGCTCCTTCTAGCAATGCAAAAGCACTTACTATTTTGTCACAGTCTCAAAGTACAAGAATAGCAAAGGATATAATTCACACAAAAACATTGCGTGTGTGTATAGAAACACAATGTAACAATTATAAAATATTTTTCCCAGATAATGTAAACATCATAAATTCTGAATTTTAAAGGACTGCATATGCCTGCTTCCCATCCCATTTCACCTTCTTCCAAAACTACATTCTTTTAGTAATTTTGATCTGTAATATAAAGAAATAACTTCCTTTTGGAAAGATCTTAGGCAAAGAGAACCATGATAAAAATTGCATTTAGTTTAGTTTATATTAGTTTTTCCTCATATGAATAATCTGAAAAAAAATTTTCAGTTTTTATAATTATTTCTATTTTTTCTTCTAACAAAAGAACTTGCTAGATTTATCTAGGTTCTTATATAGTATCTGTCATATAACAATTTAAATATACTCCCAATATTTAAGCAGGTAACAACTGCTACCACAAACATTGATTGCTATTGTCCTAAGTAATCACATAAAATAGCATGTAACTGACTTCTCAAAAGTCTGAGTTCTATTAAGCTTTCTCTCTGTTCATGACCGCAGTGACTGACAGTTTAAGTAGCACATTTTGATATATAAGGACAGTCTTGAAAGACAAAAAAATATCACTGAGTAATTACACAAACATTCAGTAACTCCAAATTAACATACAATAACAGTCATCCTTCTATGTAAGTGGGAATATACATGATGGAAAAAAGTTCAAAATTGGTATCTGTACCTTGAAAGTATGAAGTAAGTGCTTGTAGCAGAAGGATCACCTTTGGAAAGAATAAAAATAAAAGGATAGCTTGCATTCAACATCCCAGCATGTTGGTTTGGGTTCCAGATATTTTAAAAAAACCACAACACACACAAAAAAAACCACAAACAAACAAACAAACAAAACAACAAAAAAAACCAACAAAAAACCATACGCACTTCAGAGTTCAACACTGATCTGACTACTAGTCTGATTTTTGGGCGCCTGTTTGCAGATGCGGTAGAGTTATCAATCCGAACAGACACACAATCCGGGTCCAATGTCACTTCTCCTCATTATGTTAATAGTTAATACATGCAAATGAAAACACTCTAGCAATTTGATTTCTTTGAAGATAGTTTGCATATTGTCTTAGCCATAATGACTGTACACTTCTCTCAGCCTCGATTTATGCAAGGGTAGTTTAGTTCATTTTTATCAGCTCAAGTTCATTTTGGCTGCTATTGGAATGTATGTGTGTGTTTCTTTTTTACCTTTCACCTAATTACCATTCAGGTACCATAAGCAGATTTTTCATGCTATTGGTGTTTTTCTTAATTAAGAAACAAATGAATTCTCCCTAGCAAAAAAGATGGAACAACAGAATAAGATGCCAGAGGCTGATGTTCTGCTTCTTAATTGAAGCTGCTTCATTGTTAGGTGTCTGTTATGAGGGGGCAGAAGTGTCATGAGTTTATTGTGAATAGTATAAAAATAAAAGCATAAATAGTACTTTTAAAATTACAAATGAATACAGAAATATTAGCTTTACCAGCATAACTCAACTAAAATGCTCTCCCTTCCTTTATGACAGTAAGTTCTTTAAGTATAAATTATTCTTCACATCTGGAAAGCCTCAGGTTCTAATCCCAGCCCAGAGTGAATCCTTTCTTTTTTCCTTTGTCTATTATCTGCACCCTGCTTGTGTGCTCATGTTGTTCAATTAAGGAGGTACCTGAATTTAACAGTGAGAGGAATTTTGTTTCTTTTCCTTCATCCTTTCAGCAAATTAAGTCTCTCTTCCTCTCTCTCACTCCCTCTTCTCCCCCCCCCGCCCCTTTCTAAATTGTGCTTTTCTGCTTCCATTAAGTGCTAGGTTTTCCCATGCAATCAAAACATCACTGCGACTAGCACTTATAAGAAATGCATGACCGTATGCTAGTCAGGACAATATTCCCCCACCGTAATTTAACAAGAAATTTAGAACTTCTAAGGATCAAGGCCTCCTAGGAATGTTGCATTCTTCTTTTAACACACAGTCCATATATTAAGGGTCACAGCCCCCTAAAGCACATGGCACATGCCACAGGAGTAAATTGGGGTTTGAACACAGAGGATGCGAGATAATTTGGTACTAGAGTTTGGAACTGTAACACAGGGTCAAACATCAGCCTTCATCACAACAGCTTAAATGCAGAGACCACCACTGACATCTTATTTGTAATGAATATATATTAATTGTGTAAAAACTGGAAAGCAAATATCTGACAAAGACTTCTGTAAAGTTGAGATTAAATCCTGCCACTCCTTGTGGACACATAATCCCTCTCTGTTTCCATATGAATTATAAGAATGCAAGAACTACAGAATCAGTATCTCCCCACACTTGCATGAAATTAACTCACTTTTCCTTTCAGACACTCTTCCGTTATGTAAAAGGGGAATGTCACGAAAAGGATGAATACCAAAAATATTTTTTAGTACAGTACTAACTATAGATCAATTTTGAGATAATCCATATCATACTGAAGGGAAGCACTGCATATTGTCTTGAAGAAATACAAATAGGTCTGTTCCCAACAGAAATCAATCTTCTATAGAACATCTTTCTGTATTTTCTCCATCTGCTTTTATGCATAGTTTTGGACACACAAAACTTCAAATTTATTTTTCTGTTTAATCAACACTCTCATACAATGGGTTTCATCAATATTAGTACTAAACTGATGTACCTGTTGATGTAAAGTATGTGTCATAAGGCAGTGATAGATGTATTTTGAAATGGAAACTATGGAAATTTGTGAGAAGGACTTTCTTCCTCCCATTTCCTTCCTTTGAACATTTGCTGGAGGATGTTTTTTTCTCTCAGCCAGAGAAAGCTAGATCCAACACATAAAGCAATTTAACAGTATGCTGCTTCTATTTATGTCTTTGCTTTTTCAAAGAAAAATACTATGATTTCAGGGTTTTTTCTTAAAATATATAAAGATGCCAAACATCATGAAGAAATCAAATATTCAATTTTGTCCATTTTTCTACTGATTTTATATATGCAATTCCTTACACTTAACTGTTCTTGTTTTACACCATTTTCAGTGAGAAGAAAATCAAGCCTTGTGTCAGTAGTTTAATTTCATATAGAGCTATAATCAGCGCTCACAAAAAAAAAAAACAAAAAAACAAAACAACAAAAACCCCCTCACTTCTGCTGGTAGTCTCCATACAGTAAACAGCAAACCTTAGCTCTTCACCGACTGGACTCCCTCTTTTTGCATCTCTGCTGCCGTCTCAACTTCGTTTTTCCTCTCAATCAGTCTCTGACCTCCTCACATGGTGTCCCTGCCAAATTCTTGGCATTGGAAGTGAGGGGGAAGAGGCCATACCATAAGCGTGTTGATAATGAGGAGATAGAAATAGAAAACCAGCTGGATTGTCCTAATAAAGTATGTCTGGGATTCAGAGACACAACAACTCCCTGTTCAGGTCACTGTTCAGCATTTTAACCCTTTGAATTCTAGCTTGACCTTTCACTGATCTCCATTAAATTATTAAATTAACATTTAGTATGAAATTGTACTTGAAAAATTCACTTTGATTTCAATGAAACTGATGACCTGCTTCTTTCTGACTGTATTTTAATTATGTCATTTTCGCCTGAGACATGCAAGTCAGTCCTGAAAGATTTTTTGCTCATTGTTTTTCTCCTTTTTTTGTTATCTTAAAAATGCCAATACTGTCATATTTGATCTTTGTTCTTTTGCTGAAGTATGTCTTGGCTGACTGATGCAGTTTAAGAGCTTTCTAAATCTCTAATGCAATAAGTCATTGTTTTCTCTTCACATCAGTTATTAAGCACTGGAAATAAAACAGGTGCTAATACAAAAAAACAGCCACCCTTTACTTACCTCCATCAGTGACTCCTTAGTGCTAAGAAATCCCTATTTAAGCTGATTTGATTCAATCTTTTACAGTATCACACTCCAGGAGCTCCCCATGCAGCTCTCACATTCATTTATAGCAGTGATAAGACCTTCATCTCTAGTAACAAGTAAAATCAAGGAGGGAGGAAAATAAACTTTGCGGTTTTGTTTTTGCGTCTTAGTCACACTTCACATCTTTTTCACAGAGCACTATCAAGCAAAAAGGGCACAAACCCAATGCCCTTAAAGTCATAAATAGGGTGGCCAAAACACCTCTTGTTACTAAGCTTATTTGCTCTTGCTATTCATTCTCCAGTGACTAGTGACACAAAACAAAGGTAGAATGCCAGATACCACACAGCTATGAAGGACTGTCCTCGATTTCTTGAAATTTGCCATTGATTCCAATATGGCATAACTTCAGCAACTTTGCTGAAAAGTTCCAGTTACTTATTTAGAAAATAAGTATTCTGAAACTATTTATAGAAATTGTGAAGTAAAAGTTGTAATTTCCCAGCTGTTATGAGACAGCGGTACTATATCTGATGATACGATTTTTTAAAAAAACAAAACAAAACAAATCACAACTGAAAAATGGCTAAGATACTGCTAATGTTTTGTAGGAGGCTTGTTCTTCACTCTAGAAATACTCTTCAAAAAAGGAAAATAATAACTAACTTGCAGACAATAAAACAAATTTAGGTCTTACTACTTACATTAATGAAGAAGAGCTAATAAAACACTGCCATTCAATTGTTAGAAAAGTATTTCCTCTAAGGTAATACATATAAATACATAACAACAGTTATATTTCCAATCCCGTAGTCACAGCCAGCAGAACACCAAGATACACTTTTTCTATCCTTTCTATTTACTGGCAATTTTAAAAAGTGTTTCGGAGGTCAAGTGGGATAACTGAGAACCAGGGTCTTCCCCCAAACTCACCATTCCCAAATTTATACCATTTACCCAAAAGACAATCACCAACTTCTTCCCATGTGCCTGGCACAACAAGTATATATAAGGCTTAGCCTAATTACTCCATTTAGTGAATCCTGGAAGGGTCATGTGGCACTACGTTAACATAATTTCTGTTCACTCAGCAAACTATTGGCCTTTGGAGTCCATGCAGTCCCTTTAGCTGTACAGGCAGACCAGCTATACATGTCTGAGATCTATTTATTTCTTATATATATTTATGAGAATGTGAATGTCAAAGACCTAGCAATCTCTTCTTGAGCTGGCTTTTCTTTATTAGAATGATGTGATCAAGGCAATAGGTTCCGTCTTGCTTTTTTATTAAGAGGTATTTCTACAACTAGCAAACTTTACTGGAGAGACGAGTAAGGTTAAAAGTACTCCAAAAACTGTATTGCATAAGGTAGAACAGGTCTTAAAGGCCCTAGGTTCTATTCTAGACTCTACCAGTACCTGCCTGACAAGTAATTTCCAGTCTGTGGCTTAAAGTTTTGCCAAAAACTGGGTAATGATACTGATTGTTCTTCGAAGAGGAAAAATACAAAGGAGCAAACTAGTATTACGTACTGAATGATAAGGGAATGTAAGAGAAGTACACATAAGCTTCACATGAAAATACAACAAAGTCTGTCTACAAATTCCACCTACAGAATACTCCCTGTTAGTAGCCAAGAACACAAATAATAACCTGTAAATCACTCTCCATTAATAGAGGATATATGGCCTTACCATTGCTGCTTGGTAGTTTTCTTTTAACACCAGAAAGCGCCCAAGAAAAATGGAAAGGCAATACATGTATTATTAAGATCTTTTTAGTCTACAGACTATGGAATGTGTCCTCCTCTTACTCTGTCAAAATATAATTCCTATAGCAAGGTCATCAATGCTGTATTTCAAAAGTGAATCTGTTACTCAGTAACAACTGCTCCACTTCAATAGAGATTAAGTAATTATCATCAGATAAGTAACTACCATCAGATATAAGGGATGAACCACTCAGTCAATCAAAATGCAAAAAAAAGGAATGGCATAATAATCTAAATATATATTTGCTGTTATATGCAGGTTGTCACATGCATAACATCTTGCCATTGCATGAACTTACAATTAGAATGAGCAGTGCATCATTAATGTGTAACACAAAATGGAATTCAAACATTAATTCCACATACTTCACTAATAAAGTATTATTTCATAGAAAATGCAGAACATTTAACACTCTCCTGAAATTCCTCTAATAAGTTGCCTAATACTTAATTAAGCACCAAAATACAGACATCAGAAGTGCCTACAACTTTTCTTAACACTTCACATACAAATGCAATCACGTAATTCAAGTATCAAAATATATTTGAATGTAAAAATCTATCAAAGCTTTCAATAATTATGGCTTACAGATTTTCAGTGTTCCTGTATATAGTACAAACAAGTTCTATGCTATTCCCTCCCAAAAGAAGAAAGAAAAGGAAGGAAAAAAAAAAAAGGTATTATGTTGTCTTAAATTCCCTGGGTTCACTTATTTCTTTCTCTTTGCTCTCGAACGAAGAAACAGTGCTTCCTTCTTCATAATACTTCCCTTCTAGGAAAAGATAGAAATCCCACAATTTTTTTAAGGCTATTCTCATGTTTAACAGCATTCAAGTCATCCTTCACAAAAACTGAAATGTAATGTAAATAAGCAAGAATACAATACCAAATATTCAACATCTTACATAGAACAACTTAGAATGTAAAAGCTAAAGCATAAAAATCAGGACTTTTTGTGAAAAACTTAAAAACAATGAAAGAAAAGGAGATGACCACATATGGCCATGCAAAATATTGTTCTATGAATAATTCAATCAGAACTAAACCAAGTGTTGTGTGATAGCTCGGTTCCCACACATACATTTTACTTTCACTGAATCTTACATTCTATTTTTCAAAAGGCTGAGAACAAACATCATCACTCACTTCCATGCAAAACTTTCTACCCCTGCCAATTTTATTTCATCTCTGTCCATTCCTTAGAAAGGTAATTTACAGAAATTCAAAACCCTTCATTTACAGTCTTATATCTGTATATATCTTATATACAGTGTTTTATATCACTTCTATTAGAAAATGATTCATGATCTTTACAAATGAAGTCCAGTTTTCCATATGCATGCTTTCTTTGTAACATTATACTGTTATACATTCTGCTATATTATAAATAAGAGCTATACAAAGCAAGTAATTAGGCATACATTGAAGATGCATCATCCTTAAGGTGCAAAAACCCCTATGAGACTTGGCATTGGCCTTTGTTGGGTTTTTTTTCTTAAAATCACTCAGAATGTAAAACATCTGATATGTGTGAAAGAAGAACTGGTTTTGGCACAGCAGTTCGAAATTTCAAAACTTAGGATAACAACCTAGGGGAGATAAACTGTGTATGATTGTGCCTATAATAGTGTAACATTAAAATCTAAGACACAGAACCTATTTCTAAGACAAAACTCCACACCATTAGTAGCAGCTTAATAAAACAGGCACAGCATACTCTTCAAGTTCAGAGGTTTCATTGTCGCTCCCCCTATTTATGATCTTGCTATAAAGTAAGATTTTAATCTGAAATGAAGTATTTCTGCAGGTCTTTTGGAAGACAGAAAGGAAAATCCTCTAAGAGCTATACTTGGCTATTTTAACACACATTAAAGTCCAAGGTATATAATGCATTTATACTAAACACACATGGAAATTTCCAGTAAAAGGAGGATAACAGTATAGCTTAATGACAGAAATGGGCATGAAAGAATCTGGATGCTACTCCTGATAGCACTAGTTAGGGCATATTATTAACTGATTTCAGCAAGAGCTGTAGGTGTTGAGATCTTAACATCAGCCATCAGTATCTAATGCAAAAAAACAAAATCAAAAAAACTCCAGGGACTGAAAAGTATGGACCACAGTAGGAAACCTAAAACTTAAGCTTTCATTTTTCTATTACTGAAATGGAGGTCGTATTTCCAGAGTTTGTGTGTTTCAAGGGGTCTGTTTAAGATACAGCATACAAGATTACTTGAAAATTTCAAAAATAATTACTTCATAATTTCAAGATACTTGCTTATGAATAATATCTTTACCTGCAGAATGTTTTTTCTTCAAACAAAATAAGTGTATTTTATACTAAATTGCTGCTATACATCAAGTTACATGCCTCAATTAATACTATTTTCTCACATATATTGAGAACCATATATACACACATTTATTTAAGTAAGTATAGATTTAATGGATTCTTAAAAAAGATATTGCTAAAAATAGTTCTCAAGTTCAAATTAATAGGCAAAACACTTCTGATACACAAAACTTTCTATTTAATTTGTGACTATTTATTTTTAGAGATTTTTTCCTGACATGACCTGTTACAAAGATGGTTATTCAAGTAACTTCTTGCAAATATGAACTGCCATTGAAGAATCATGTATCAGTTTAGTTTTCAGTTCACCACAGATAACAACAGTGAAGCCTCTGAAAAGATGCCAAATAATACCATCTGCATCTTGGTACTTTTAGTAACAGGAACATCTGTCCACTAAGAAATGGATAAAGACTAGCAAACTGATTTGTGAAGCATTTAAAAATGGTTTTCTTATAACAAATCAATATTTTAACAATAAATGTTATTAGTCATTCACCAATTATTTTTTACGTTTTTTAAAATCCCTGCAAACAAAATCCGTATCACTGCACAACTCAGCACTTCAGCAAACAGCATTCTGGAAGACTTGTGGGGCTAGATTAACATAAAACTGTACCAAGTTAAACATAAAATACAAGCCAAAACTGCAATTATTTTCCTGATGGCATCACATGAATCCGTGTTCTCAAAAGATTTTTCTATGAATGCAAAAGTGGGTTTTCAGTTTCAAAGACAAGTACATCAGTGCAAAGTAGGTATGATTCTTCTCTTATGCTGGTAATGCATGGTCTAATGTGTACAAAGACACAAATGACTCTCATGACTTGAAACCTATTTAAGCACAGCAAGAGTAACACTCCAAAATTTTTTTCTCATTTGTTTTACAATGCAAAGGCCATACAACACTTTGACTGACAATTGATGCTGAAAAACACATTTAGCAAGAACTTGGTGGCCTAAGAATTCCATACCTGAATTTCACCTTCTTTCTTGACAGTGAAAACTTCTGAACCAACAGTCAAAGAACATCATAATGAATGTCAGATAAATCAGACCAGTCATAACATTCCCAAAGCACACTCCCACTTAAATGAGATTTCCTAAGCTGCAGGACTAATCAAAAAATTACAGTCTAGCTGGTCTAAGTAGCTGATTGTTACTCACCATTTCTAAGAATTGCTGATCTTAGTTATTTTGGCTACGTGACTTTTTTTTCCCCCCCTTCTTGATTCACCAACCCTGATTTTCCTCTTTGTATAATTAAATGGGTCTCCGTTGTGAACGCTAGAGGTGTAAAACTCCCAAACTGGCAACAAAGCAGGCTACCACTTCTGGTCAGACATAAGTATATTTTGAAGGAAAGTCTAATACAGCTCTCTTCATTTTTATTAAGTATAAAATTACATCTGGAAAAACTTCAGTCCAAGACGTTCAGAAAAGAACTACTTATTCTGTGATGCAACTTGTTTGTTAAAGAAACGCACCTGAAAATCTGAACCCTATCTGCAAATTATGCATGGGCTTTTACAACTCATTTCAGACCCCCTGTAGTAATGCTGTGAGAGCTCAGCATAACATATGAAAACCTAACAAAGCCGTGATGCTAGAGATGCACCATGATACTAATAAGAATGGAAGAAGCTCTTAAACACTTCCACAGTCTCGTCTTAAATCTGCATTCATAAATACTTCCCTTAGGCCTTGAGTTCCGTGTTTTAAAACATGCCTTTAACATATACCTCAAAAGACGTTTACAAAACAGCCAGGATAAAACTGTTTATTTCTTGAATAAGACCATTTTTTAATTATTTCTTAAATGAAACAGGTCCCCAGAGAATAGACAGTAAGAAAACAACCTTTCTTGAAGTGTAACTAATCACTGTTCAAATGACCACCAGTTCACCTACACTGATCACTTATTACTGGTAGCACTCCAGGTTACACTACAGGTTCTTTCATACTGCATTCCAGTTATACTATCAGCAATACAGCACCTTGCAGAATTCATCTTACTGATATTAAGCCAGCAGCATTAGCTGAGACCCAACTGTCCTTTGGAGATGTGACCCTTAAAACTCAGAGAAAAGCGATACATTATAAAGGATTTCTAGTGAGTATCAAACTGTCCAAAAATCTAAATTCAAATCCAAGCTGTCCAAATTCCAATTCTGTGGCAGTTGTACGCATTTTCATGGCTGCATTGAAAATCTTTTTCATTTAAAAGCTATTACGTCTTGATACCCATTTATACATTTTTTTCCCTTCTGTGACTATTACACAGAGAGTGCTAATTGTAAATGTGCTCTGAAAAAAAACCACCACAGAAAACCCCATAAACACTCATCTGTTCACGGTACGGTCATAGATTGATAATAATCTCCAGTTTACAAAAATACACTTCACATAAATTTATTTTAATGATATTTAAGTATACCATGCTAATTGCTCTTAATCTAGTGAAAAATACATACTTCTGTATATGAGGTACAATGTGCTATCCTGTACATAATGGGTCACAGAATAACAATATTTCACAAGCTGAAATTAATTTATCCACATTTCATTACAGTCCCTCAATATATACGTAACATAAAACTCTCATTGCAGTTGCAGTGACAAATTTACTGTGGAAACCATTTTTTAAAATCAGAATGTTTATAAATCATGTAATGCTTTAAATTATGATGTTTTAAGTAAATACAGAAAGTAAATAGCAAAAAAATAGTTATTTCTGTAATTCACTTGTCCAACAGGTATACTCCCTCTGTTTTCATTCCCTTCCCTCACAACATACAGCCTTATTTTTTGTATTAATACTGACCAGATTACTTGGCCTTTCAATGGACCATGAAAAGTTAAGTCTTGTAACTTAAGAAAAACATAATCCAATACCCCACCTTGTGGGAACCCAGCACTGCCTGACACTATACAGAAACCGACCTTTTTGTCCTTCAGACTTGCCTACCAGGCCCCATCTTCTATCGCAAAAGCCAAATCATCTGATCCCAAACTAACTGTCAACTGCTTGTGATGGTGGGGAAGCCAGACATCAATCAATCAGTTTTTATCAGAGCCACTCTTCGTTTTTCTGTTGTGCTCATCTTATCATCTGACCCAGTTGTAGCCCTGACTTCAGAAGCTTAAGTAACTTGATGACAAAATATGCGTCTGTTTGTCCAAGATGCACATTGTTAAGGAGTGCACTTGTATTTTTAGCAACTAGCTAATATTTTTTCCAGATAAACTGTCAAATATTTGAGATTTTTCTCAGTTCTTAAGTTTTTTAGTGTTCACTGAAATATGATGATGCTTTTTTGGAATGACTATGAAGCAAGTTTGTGGGTTTTTTTAAAATAGAAATATATATGCAGTTTCATTAAAATATTAGGCGGTTTCCTTAAAAACTGAAGTTATTTGCAAGCCAAGGGCCTCTCAGAGGTACTCCATCCTATTCCCATACACAGTGCCATTCAATTGTACTCCAACATTGTTTGTATGAATATGAATTACTGAGACATTAAAACTGTCCAAAACAACAGTACTTCTATTGACAAACAGATTTTCTCTTCTGCATCCTACAAAACTAGAGCATTTTGTCTATGTCCATTCTGAAATGGATGAAGTACAATTAGCAGATGCAATACTCAAATACCAATCTGATTGAAAGCTTTCAAAAATGATCTGTTACTGCTTCCAAAAGTCTTTTCATACACATTTACTAACTGAAGACTGTAACATTAGAAGGTGGGAGGGAGTGGGGGCAGGTTTTTTGGAAAAACTACTGCAAATTCAGCTTTGATAATTTTATCATTGTCTTCACTGGTTTCACAACTGTGTCCTAGTTTGATGCATCAGTTACAGATGGTTCATTTTCTTTGCATAAAGCTGCAGAAAATGTATTATGAAAGCCCTTGCTGTACTTCTTCAAAACTTTTTGGAGAAGTGATCTGTATTGCCATCTAATATGAAGCCTGAATTTGAAAGTGAAAAGTGAAGACAAAACATAAGGATCTGTAGAATATATGCAGAATGTAGAATAGATCTGACAATGTCTTGGCAAAATTTTTTTCACAGTATCTTATAAACATTAACCTTCATGCCTGATAATAGACGTATAATCAAGTATTAAATAACAGGGTTCTAATGATGATTCCAATTACAGGAGTAAAACATGGCACCTCCTTTGAGGCTTGTGCTGCAACTACAAAAGTAAAAATAGTATCACCCTCTACAAAATTTCTTCTCGGCCTAAATTAACACCTGCATGTATCATCAGAAAAAGTATTTTCAAGATTATTCCATTTCAGCAAAGAAAATCTTTACAATAAACACACGAAAAAAATTCTCTCACCATATTTGGGTCTATGAGGAATTTCTTATTTTACAGTATAATTCATTCTGTTCTCATTAAAAATCACTTTTCAATAATAATTGCAAGTGTGTTTAAAAAATAATTACATTTTTCTATATCATTTTTGCCACAAAAATATGTAGACTTTTACTTCTCATAGATAATATGAAAAGGAACATGTATGGCACAGGGGGCAAAACCCGAACCATGGAATTCCTCTGAACTTAATGAAAACACTTAATTTAAACCTAGTCCCCATTCTACTCTACATTCTAATTTTACATACCAAACTGTTACATACCATTTGTGGTTGTGTGTATTTTTAAGCTCCTATCCTATAAACATTTGCACATTCATTTTAAGTATTATCATCAACAGGACTGTTTCTATGAATGAAGTCAAAGAGTGTGTTCCTTAAGTTTCTCATACAATATTTTTGTACCTTCCAAAAAAGGGTTAGACAGATAGGAAACCCAGTAACATGGAAAATATTGTAGTATTTTAATGCAGTTTGTATTAATTTTTATTATTTGGAAAGGAAAAATGGAAAGTGTCTGGATTCAAGAAGATTTTTACTGTCCTCTGCTACACTGAATCTAAGGTAGAAGGAACAAGTACAGTAAAAAACGGCGTGACATGCAGTTATATCGGCTAATCACAGACTGAAAGCTTCAAGTCTAGTTGTCTGGAAGAATAAAGCAACATCACTCTAACTCATCTATGTGAGTGCAAAGAGTAATGTATGAGAAGAGTTTATAAAGACATGTCCAAGTAACTCACTAATTACTAAAGCATTGTTACTTTTGATAATCTGTTACTAAATTGTACTCACTTTGTAAACCTACTATAATTGAACAAACCTTGATTATAAGACTAAAAGTTCTATAAAATGATATGGTAGTACTCAAAAAATAAGGAAGTTCAAGGTCACACTCTAGCTTTATTTACACACTTGCAGTTAAGAAATTGCATGAATATAAATAAAGATCGAATAGACAAATAAGCCTTGCACCAAATTAGCTCTATAAATATAAAAGGTTTCTGAGGATTACTAATAAAAGCACCATCTCACTTCCTGAACATGTTTTAAAATCCTAGCTAATTCTTCAAAATATTAAAAAATATTAGCATTTATGAAGGATGACAATGTTATGTAACACCCTTCCTCAACACAGGAAATATGGGACATATGAAAAATGAGAAGATAGATGGAAAATAAGCAGGATAAGATTTATTCAACATCTGTAATAGCAGGACAGGAACATTTTTTGTTTATTATAACATTTTTAACTTACACAAACTCTTTTCATGGTTATGATTACACAAACAGTATCAGAAGCTATTAAAATATAACTGAAGATTGTATACATTTATATCAAACTAAATCCCTTTTTCTTTTCTAAAAAAGAAAGATCTACTGTGACAACCGCTCGCATCTGCTACCAACTCATGATGGCATTACCCTTTCAAAGCATTAGATAAAACTGAATAATCAATGAGAAATGTCAATACCGAGAAGTGATTCCTTCTGCAGTGTAAGCTTTATGCAAGCGTTTGGGTTTTGTTTGGTTGGGTTTTTTTTAATTTTTTACAAGAACTCTTCTCCAATATTGCAAATGTACTGAATTGCTCTTAATACATTTGGGATCTCCCAAAACAGTATTTATCTGCATCAGTAAGACACACAGATTTTTGTTACTTCACGCCCTAGGAATGAAAAAAAAAAAAAAAAAAAAAATTACTATCTAGCCAATGACTAGGAGGCAAGCATATTGATACTCTTCATCTATGTCTCAAATACAGCATGTCATAAGGAGCTATCAAACAAATAAATACACACATACACTTACAAACAACTGGGTAAAGAAAGTGCACTTGTTTCTCAAAGCAAGACTTGGTCTTCTAATCATTAAGTCTTTAAAGCTCTCAGAACAAGATTTAACCACACTATGACTATATATACTAAGAAGTCTCAGGTGCATTGTCTAAGATGAGTTCTTTTAAGAAGCACTTAAGAATACAGAAAAAGGGAGCTGTGACATGATAAAACAGTGTTATCAATATTTTATTATCACAAACTCACAAGATAATTGTATCAACTTACAAAACTCAAAAATAACTGTAACCAGACTGTAGCATTCAGATTTTCCATGTCTATTTGCTATTAACTCAAGAGTGAATGGAACACTAATATTATTTCTCTAGACTTCTCAGACACTTTTTTGAAAAATCTCTTAAGGGAGAATGCATAATAAAATATGTTCCTTCTACCTATTCATATTCTGTGTTTCTGTGCTAATTCTATACTTATCTTTAACTAAGTGGAAGAAATCCTAACCATACATAGCGTGGGAGAAGTAATATTACTGCATGAATGCTACAGAATTTCCATACTTTCACTTTAAAACCCGTTTGTCCAATGCACAAATTACTAAACTGTAAATAATCCTGACTACACAATTCTCCTCTACCATTGTGTCATCTCAAAAAGACAATCCGACAGTAATGGTAATGACACCCTCTCAGACAAGCCTGTGGGCATTAATATTTAAATCTTACCTATCCCTTGTGATTGGAATTCAGCCTCTATTCACAAACAAAAACTAAATCAATGTTCTTAGAGTTCAAACTAGATCCCTAAACAGTTTGCCACTCTCCATGCACAGATAAGATAAACTTTCTTTGACCCAAGAGATGAAGTTGCCATGACGATCAGAGAGTCCACTTTCTATATTGATATTTTGCTGATGTAACAACAAATAGAACCAGATTCTAGGGCTGATAATGGTGATTAATTAATACTAATATTGATCCCTACAAGCAAGAGACAAGGCTATTAACTTGAAGCCTGAAAAGTCAATTGTTACCTGTGGCAGAGATACTAGCAGCTGATTTTGAAACATAATAAACAAATGTGCTATCTTTATGCTAATACCTTTAAAGGGGTACATCCCTTTCTTAAGCACAGTAATTTCACAATTCAAACTTACTATTTTAAGTAAATTTTTTCATCTGCATCCGAAGAAGAGAAATGAACTTTAAGATTTCCAACAGAAGCTATGCAAAATGCTACAAACTGAATACCTGTAACATGCACTACTAAAAGCACTCCTGAAGAATGCAGTGCAAAGAAAGCTTAAGCAGACTTTAAGAATACATAATATACATGTCATAAGATTTTTAATAAAAATTGCGAACGTACATTTATCTAGTAGGAAGCCTATTTGGTCCCTCATTTGAATAGAGAAAAATAATCAAAACCCACAGGTGAAAGCCTCACTGTGAAGATAACATCCTTGAAGGCACATCCATGCAAATCCAAGAGCAAAACTGGCTTCACCTACCGTTTAATTTACAGGCTATATTTAAATTAACTGCAATTATATCTTTGTGTTAGAGTGATTGCCCAGAAACTAAATTTGAGACACACATACTGTTAAAATACCTCATCAAGAATCTCTGAGATTCTTCCTTTGCCCTCTTTGGGAACATATTAAAAAAGTCACAAAAATCATATGTGTATAATATGAAAGAAAAAAGCTCCTCTTTTTTTAAAAGCAAAAATCTTGTCCATCTTCTAATTTGCTTTAGTTATCTTACCAAGCAAAGTAGAACAATTTTCTTCTGACTTAAGAAATGGTGTTTTGATTAAAGAATGGCTTTTACTAGTACGCTGTATGACTTTACAGCAAGTTTTCTTATTCGTAAGCTACCTTCGTAGTACTCATGAAGTATATTTTATGTTTAATGGTAATAATTGTCAGTACTGACAGGTTTCCTCCTCACTTCATTAAAGAGAGCCCTATATGAACCTGTACATTAGCTATTATACAGCTAACAAAAACAGGAATTAGTAGACACCAGAAAAGAATTAAAATATCTAATTGCATTATTTTCCCTCTCAGCTGAATGTCTTCAAAATATTTACTTTTCTATTAATAAATGACTGCAAATGTATATGCCGTTTTAACATACAGTGTGAATATCCTGCAACATAAAGATCAATTGT